>NC_079535.1:1602927-1707927 GCF_003711565.1 Takifugu flavidus | reverse complement strand
GTGCTCTTAAAACTGGATGGAGTGACCAGCTGTGAGCGAAGAGGGGTCGAGCAGAAGTGCAAAGCAATCAATGCGCGGACGAGGTTGACGGCTTACTCCACAATTCACCAGAGAAAAAGCTGGCCGAAAGGTCAGCATCCTGCTGCTTTTATAGATTCATTCTAAAAGTCAATATCAGAGCTGGCAGAAGGATTTTAGTGTTTAAGGTGAGGAAACTAAAGCGTTCCATGTCCCACTGATGAAAGCGCAAAAAGTACAGGGGATGAATAAAACTAGTTCAAATCACTGAAGAAGGCATCCGAAAAATAGTTTTCCAAAGTGTTTATGGGGCTTAAATGACTTTGTAAAAAATGACTGTAATAATGTGGGACAATGTTTCGGCCTTTTATTGGGACATGGACATGAGCACAGAAACATTCTCAATCATGGCATCACACTGTAAACACTATAAACCTGTGAAATGCAAACAAACTTTCTGGAGCGTCAAAAGCCATTTGTAAAGATGGCTTGTTGATAAAAAATATTAAATGTAGCCCATATATATCTTCAATTTCATGTAATATCCGCACTAGACTGGTTTAGATCATATTTATCTGATAGATACCAGTTTGCTCATGTCCATGGTGTTCCCTCCTCATACAGTAGGGTTAGCCATGGAGTTCCTCAAGGTTCTGTACTTGGACCAATCCTTTTCACCTTGTACATGCTTCCCTAAGAGAACATTATTCGGCAGCATGTTATTGTTATGATGATGACACTCAGCTTTATTTATCCATGAAACCAGAGGAGAGAGAGAAGCTAGTGAAGCTCCAGACCTGTCTTAAAGACATAAAGTCTTGGATGTCTTCGAATTTCCTCCTCCTTAACTCAGGAAAAACTGAGGTCATGGTGTTTGGTCCTGAACCTCTCAGGGATAGATTAGATCACATGATCACTCTAGATGGTATCTCATTAACATCTAGTCTCTCTGTGAGGAATCGTGGAGTAACTTTTGATCAAAATCTCTCCTTCAACTCACACATTAAATTAGTCTCTAGAAGTGCCTTTTTTCACTTGAGGAACATCACAAAGATCAGGAAGCTACTGACGCGGCATGATGCTGAAAAGTTAATTCATGCTTTTGTTACTTCCAGGCTGGACTATTGTAATTCTTTATTATCAGGGTGTCCAAACAACTCTTTAAGAAGCCTCCAGCTGATCCAAAATGCTGCAGCCAGAGTTCTGACAGGTATTGACAAAAGAGATCACATAACTCCTGTAATGGCGTCGCTTCATTGGCTGCCCGTTAAATTTAGAATAATTTTTAAAACCCTTCCTTTGACCTACAAGGTCCTCAGAGGCCTAGCTCCATCCTACCTGGAGGAGCTAGTGATACCTTACCAGCCCAATAGACCGCTCCGCTCTCAGAATGCTGGTCTACTTGTGGTTCCCAGAGTCTCTAGGAGTAGAATGGGGGGCCGAGCATTTAGTTACCAGGCCCCCCTGCTATGGAACCAGCTCCCTGTCCAGGTACAGGAGGCTGACTCCATTGCTACTTTTAAGATCAGACTTAAAACCTACCTGAAAAAGCTTATTGTTACTAATTGTCTTATTATTAGGTTAATATCTCAGTTATGCTGCTATAGGCTGAGGCTGCCGGGGTCCAGAAACTGCCTCTCCTCTCCTCTCCTCTCCTCTCTCCTCTCCTCTCTCCTCTCCTCTCCTCTCCTCTCCTCTCCTCTCCTCTCCTCTCCTCTCCTCTCTCTCTACCCAGCTGTCCATCAGCAGGAGGGTCCTCCCACATGAGCCTGGTCCTTCTCAAGGTTTCTTCCTGTTAAAGGGGAGTTTTTCCTTGCCACTGTTGCTTGTCTGGGGTCAGGCCCTGGGATTCTGGAAAGTGCCTTGAAACAATTTTGATTGTAACAGGCGCTATATAAGATTGATTTGATTTGATGTAAATAATAATAATATGGATTTGGAAGCTTTCCTGACACAGCTTCCTTGAGCGAAAGCCAAGATGACCCCAGGTTTGTCATAGAAGAGCTTGTGTTAAGCCCACTGGGATGTTCGCAGCCATCAGTATTTGAGGGCGTGTGAATGCAGACTTGTGTAAAGTGCATTGAGCGGTCAAGGGTGAAGTGATAAATGCAGTCATAATTTCATCTTTCATCTCATAATAGGACAGCCGCTGTCTATACTCGCTAACTTACAGCAATCTACTTTTATTTAGCATCCATAACGCCCATGTTTCCTTTTCCATGGTTATGTTGCCTTATCTTGTTGCAGCAGATGACAAATTCAAAAGATAGCACAGCAGGTAACAGGATATTTTACAAAACATTTCTAATGACAGACTGTTACCGTAGTAGATATGATGGAAGAAAAGAGATATGATATGATGAGAAGAAAATATTAAAATATCTGAATAAAAACAGTGCAATTATATATTCAAAGTCTCTGAAAAGGTAAGACTGTAACATGCGCGGTGAGTATATATTTAATGCTCTCTCTACTGTAAGGTGACATATTCATGCATGTAATTCTGTAATTCTCTCTCTCTTTGTCTCTCTCTCTCTCTCTCTAGACGAGAGGAAAGAGTTCAGACTCCATTAAATAATCCACCCAAATACAAACCTCAGGTTCTATCATCTATCTTTTTACATAAAACCATTAAAATGTCAAGTATTGCAAGTCTTTTCCATCTTATTCATTTAGCTGAGCGCCTCAAAATATCTCTATTGATTTTCTATTGTTTTTCCGGACATACATACGTTGCAGAAGAATAAAAAAAAACCTTTGTGTGTCGTTCTGTTAAAATCTTTCACACGGAACCAATGAGTGTTCAGAATGTTGGGAGTCCAGTCTAAAAGCATGAAGCTTCATTGAGGCAGAATAATGACAGCAAGACTGTTATTTAAAGACTGGAACCATGACAACAGCAGACCATTGCTGGTGAGGTAAATTTGTGCTTTTTTTGAGAGAGAGAGAGAGAGAACGGCAGCAGGAGTGATCAGTTGCTAGGTTTCAATATGTAACATCATCATCCAGAACTTCCCATAGATACTCAGTTTGATTGAAATGTGGGGAATTTGCAGGCCAAATAGACACCTCTGACTTGTTATTGTGCTCTTCAAACCTCTCCTGAACCCTTTTTGCTTAGTGACAGGGCCCGTTATCCTGCTGAACGAGGCGTCGGCCGGCTCACCTTATTTCCATAATGTCTCTTGGAGTCATCTGTTCCCCACGTAGGCAACACACATGCGCCCAGCCATGTTTTAAAAAAATGCAATTTGCAAATCCTATTCCATTGTTGTGTAGTCAAGTTATGATGTTCACAGGAAAAAACATTGCAAAATGTTTGTGTACCGGGCAGCATAATCACAGACACCCTGACCAGTTTGTGTTACAGTAACTCATCTTTAGAATCGCACCACTCGGGCCAGCTTTTGGGCCAGAAATCAATCAGAGGTCCTTGGCCGTCCATGACCCTGTGACCAGCTCACCACTATTCCATTCTTCTAGGACACCTTTTGAGGATACTGAACACTGGAGACAGAGATGCTCTGAGCCAGCCCTCTAGCTATCATAATTAGGCCCAAATTCACTCAAATCCTTCCATTTACCTATTCTTCTGCTGAGCTCATGTGACAAAAACAATGATGATAAAACTGATTCTTCAAGCCCCAATGAGCCCAACTTACAGGCAAAGTTTCACAAAAAACACCTATTTGTGGTCCATAACTCCATATAGATGTTCTACATGACAGTGACTTTCGTGACTTGAGTAATAAACTTCTTTTTAAAGGTGCAGATGAGTAATTACAACCCAAAGAACTGGCAAAAGAGAAGGGAGACATCACAATTTAGGGCACTGGTAATAACATGTAGGGAGTGTGGCAGGAGGAAACACAAAGGGAGACACAAAGACAGGGAAGACATCTCATTAAAACTAGGACGTGACAGGATGTGACAGCACACGACAAACTCAGATTAACACCATGCGTGACATCACAAATGTCAAACATATTGGTCTGTGATGCCTCGCATGAAACGGACTTTTGCACATTCTTCCTTTGAAACTTGTAACTTGTATTATGAAAAGGTGGAGAAATTTTTCAATTGAGTTTGGCGTACCTGTGTTTCCATTAGCGAGGACAGCATTAGAGCTGTGTGTGTGTGTGTGTGTGTGTGTGTGTGTGTGTGTGTGTGTGTGTGTGTGTGTGTGTGTGTGTGTGTGTGTGTGTGTGTGTGTGTGTGTGTGTGGACCTATCGCCATGCTAACAGCATTTATTAATATTCGCGTGGTTCTGGTGCAGGTTTCCTGGGATCCAGAGTTACTTTCTATTGTGAGCTGCATCAATGATGTTGATGCCTAATTATCGACCCACCAGTTCACCCACCTACCACTCTACTACTGACCAATGGGAGCTAATTAAAAGTGACTAACGATACGTATTTTTAAAAAATCCTTCAGTCCAAAGCTCCTTTAAACCTGCATGTGCATCCACTGAGGGCCTATAAGATTTGTGGGAGACTTCCCCTGTGGCCTCATCAAAGCCCATCGTATAGAGCCAGGTATTGACAAGGAGGTTCTTGTGTCTTTCATTTGTTTGTTTGCAGGTTTCTAAAGGTCAAGTGGTGCAGAAGAGATGCAGGAACAAATTAAGTTGTCAATGTTTACAGCCGCACATGTTGAATAATAAAAAAAGAAATCAGCTTGTCATTTTTATCTATTATTTGTCTGTGTGTGTGTGTGTGTGTGTGTGTGTGTGTGGTGTGTGTGTGTGTGTGTGTGTGTGGCTGTGCCATACAGTCACTCTGAGTCATCCACTGGTTACTGATTCATAACATGCGCTTCGCAGGTACTGCCTTTTGGTGAAGACAGTTTATTTTCTGTCATATTGACATTTTCTAACCTGTAATTCTGTTTGTGTTTAAGTTCTGCAACTCCTAAAGCTAAATGCATGCTGACTATAGATATATATATGTACCATCCAACAGCCGTCAGATCACACAGCCTGAGCCTGATCATCATCTCAGGTGGAGGATGAGGACGGATAAGTGAGTGACACATCAGGTGGGGTAGTGGTGCGGGAGAGAGGGTGGGAGCTGTTGTTGAATATTCGCTGTGGGGGCGTGTGTATCACACTGCTTTGTAGTGTTCCCCCACCGAGGATGGTAGCTTCACACAGACTTGGGTTGTGCCACACACAATGCTGAATCACACAAACAATGCACACTTGCACGACAGAGATGATGGCTGATCAGTTTATTTTTCATTTTTGCGCAAGATGGCTCCAGAAAAAGCAGCAGTGACCAAACACAGACGGACTAAAGTTCAAAAACAAGTTATGACTGTCAACACACTGGCCTTTCTTTAACAACACACTCATTAATCCTTTGCACACCCTTTCAAAACTCGTCCTTTTTAGCTTTGGGTGACTTCGTTTTCTCCTCTTTTTTTTAAAGATTGATTCTGCGTAACATCTGAAATGGAAAATCAAAACGTCCATTTCAAAAACCATTAGATTCGGCTTCCTTCCCTTTCTTTTTTGTTTGTTTTTTTTCTTTAATTTATTTATTTATATTATTGCAAACGAGTAATGACTATTTCGTTGGTTACAGGTCAGCCTTTACTGATGACAGTATTTTTTCATGCACAGCTTTAAGATAACAGATATTACATCAACATTAATTAACACTATAAATAGCCTAACATAGTGTTGCATATTCGGTCTATCTACAGACGTCATATTTGAGCATTACATAAGAATGAAAACCTTGTCACAACGAACTGCCAAAATCTCGTTTTATATGTGTTTTTAATCCTTTTTTTTAGTCAGTGAAAACTTCACTTAATTATTTTTTTGTTTGCTTCTTTCATTTGTCCTTGATAATAAAAATGACCGCCTGCAACTTTTTTCCACTTCAAAAATCCTGTTAATGCCTGCTTTTCCTGCGAGCCTCCCTGCCAGACTTCAGCTCCATCAGCTCCACTTCGTGCTTCGCCGCGGTCTCCAGGACTTTCTGCTTATTGTAGAAGATCACGAAGTTGTTTATGATGGGATGGATGGGCAACGCGATGGCGATCACTCCGCACAGAAAGCTGACAGCCGCGTTGCATTTACCCAGCGTGGTTTTGGGGTAGATGTCCCCGTATCCTACTGTGGTCATGGTGATAATTGCCCACCAGAAGGACTGAGGAATGCTCTTGAAAAGGGTCTCCGGGTGGCTTTGCTCCATAGTGTATGCCAGCGCCGAGAACACAAAAATACCCACGCCCATGTACATGAGGAGCAGCCCGAGCTCTTTGAGGCTCCTCTTCAGCGCGTAGGTCAGGGTCTGCAGCCCCGAGGAGTGGCGCGCCAGCTTGAAAATGCGTGCGATGCGCATGATTCGTAGCGCCTGGATAGCCTGTTGGACATTCACCAACTCCATCATAGACGTGGTCCCAAGATAAGTTAGGGAAAGGACCACGTAAAAAGGCATGATGGCCATGAAGTCGATAATGTTCATTATAGAGAGTGCAAAGTGTAGCTTGTTGGGAGAAGAGGCGAGGCGCAGGAGGTACTCGGCTGTGAACCACAGCATGCAGGCAGTCTCGATCGCCTCCAGGTCGGGATGCTCCACCAGCTTTCCCTCTGCGTCCACGACCTGGAGCTCCGGTATGGTTCCTATACACATCACCACCGCAGAGACAAGGATGGCGATAAAGGAGGTGATGGCTATAACGCGCGCCAGGGAGGAAGAATCGGGTTTTTCCATCAATTTCCACACGAACCTCTGGCACCGCTGAGAGCGCGTAACGCACCGTTCCACCTCCAGATCTTCCAAAATGACTTTCACTTTGTCTGCAATGTCACTCAGCTCGCGCTCTTTGTCACTTAGGCTACTTTTGCAGCACTCGTCTAACACATTTTGGTCTATTTTCCAGAACTCCATCTCTTGAATGAAGCAGATAGGGCAGAGACCGCGTTTTATATGAATTTCATCAAAGTAGTAAACGCCGATAATGCACTTGAAGGCATCTGGATCTCGATCGAAATAAAACTCCCTTCTGACCGGGTCGAAGTCATCGCAGAGCAACGAGATGGCTTCATAATTTTGAGTTGAACAGTTCAACAATTCAGCCAATCTGCTGTTGGGATAGCGGTTCAAAAGATCCTCGAGCAGTGTTATCCGGACTCCTCCAATGTTCACAACAATCTCCCCATCGGAGGACAAAGCCTTTCTGTAATTCGGTTTCGGCATCGTCCACATTTTCACAAAATAAAAGCGGAAACAAATATTTTAGCTACAATTTAACATTAAAGGCCATCAACCCGAAGATAATGTCCACTATGTCGGCGCGTAATTGCATCTCGTCTGTTTGATGAACCAAACTGGAACAACAGCCGAGGGTCCAGGCTAACTCTCTCTCTCTCTCTCTCTCTCTCTCTCTCTCTCTCTCTCCACCCTCTCTCTCTTCTTCCTTCTCCCCTACCCCCCTCCCTCCCTGTCTCCCCCTTCTCTCTTTTCCTTATTCACACCCACATTAAACTGTCCCTTTGCAAGTATGGCGTTTTGATACATCATATCATTTCGGCTGAGATTTCTACACAGATTTAACGCCCAAACTTCAAATTATAGATGATGACAAGTTTAAAATACTTGAATTTATTTGTTTGTTTAGGTGTTTTAAGTGTCATTTTCATCTGAACCACATCTCCATGCACACACAGGCACTTTAGAAATGTACGTAATCATTATAGTTTATAATCAGAATCAGTTTTACTGGCCAACGCATTTGCAGAGGATTCAAGGACGCTGGCTGACCACCTGTTTCTGGAGGCAGGCTCATCACCATGACAAACAAGATGATATTGGTGCAGTTGTTAATGCAGAGGTGGAGGAGCACACGGGCAGGATGGGACCCTCCCCAGGCCCAGCCTGACCTGCTTTGTCCAGTCAGGTGGAAGGTGCTGATCCACTGGTGGATGGAGCTGAAATTTAGATGGTGGAGATGCTGACGGCTGTGGTGCTGAATGTTGAAGCCCACAAGGAGGATCTATGCATGCTGCTGGGTGTGGTGCACTCCCAGTCCCAGTCCCAGTCCCAGTCCCAGTCCAGTCTCAGTCCCAGTCCCAGTCCCAGTCCCAGTCCCAGTCCCAGTCCCAGTCTCAGTCCCAGTCCCAGTCCCAGTCCCAGTCCCAGTCCCAGTCCCAGTCCCAGGCTGACTGCATCTTTAATGGACCTGTTTGCTACCTGCAGAAGGTCCAGCAGAGGTCCCCTGATGTCTTTTAGATAGCTCAACACCCATCTCTCCAAGGATTTCATGACTACAGATATCAGGGCAAAGGTTCTTTAGTCATTTCCTCCACTGATAGAAGGCGTGCGACTGGTGGGACTGGTTTGTCCCTAATTTTGTTTTAATAAGCAAATGTCATTTAGTAATTTAAAATTGGCTGTGCAAAAAATACTAGTTTCCAAAAGTCATTCTCAGTTTTTATTAAGCATTAGCATTTAGACCTTAAGAGGCCATTGCACAGGCTTCATCCCATAAAGAATAGGGTTTTGAAGTGATTGACGAGCTTTCTTATCGAGTCCATATTGGAAAATTGGTATAGAAACTGAGAATGAGGTGTTTATAACCACAATAAAGCATGTTTTCATTTTTTAAATGGAAAAACACTTGCCCAGGCTACATTCCTGAGTCTTTCAGATTCACTATGTTCTTAGTGATTGGCCTTCTTTAAGGTTTCAAAGTCTGCAACCCTGCTGGGTTTCATTTGACTGTAGTGGGCAGGTTCCCACCAGGTCTCCAAAGATTTCATGGAACTTGATTAAACTGACAAATAGGCGAACTATTTAACACAATTCATAAAAAATGTCTTTCAACTGTATTTCAGCTGTTACCATCACTGAGAGGATGGACACCATGTTTGAGACGCTGCCAACGTCATAAGAACCAACACAGCCCAATAACAGGTGCTGCTAAAGTAGCCTGTTTGTTACCATCCACTGTTTTGCACCTCATATTTTGTCATTTCAGTCTGTGAAAAATTTACAGTTTACAGTTATGGTAGAAGTGACTCATCTGGACTCTTCGCTCATATAAGTGAGGCTCAGGAGTGTTTTGAGATATGTTTTTGAATTATTAAACTCTCATGTGGTTTGTGTTGACAGTGTGTTTGTGTGGTTGTAGAGTGTAAATTGGGAAATTGTTCTAAATAATGTTATATATGTCATATTTCCCTATTTGCCAGATGTGGCTCCACCATGAGGATGCACAAACTCAACCTGCAGGATGAGCTGTAACTAGACAGGTATTTGTAGTAAATGTCACCATTTAAAATTATAATTTGTATTAATCAGTGCTTCAGATAGGGGCAGAGGAGAGGAGGGTGGTGTGGTCAGCAGAAAGATTGTAGGGGTCACATCATCTATGGAAGAGTTAGCGCAAAAATGCCGAAGCAGCATTTTTCTGCAAAATGACTTTGCAGATATAATTAGAATTTATATGTCATCAAGAAATCATGGTTTTAGAGTCAAGAGGGGAAGCAGGGTGAAAGTCGTTCCTTTGCTTTTATAATTATGTTTCATAAATCAATTGAGTTAATCAAACATTTAATAAATGTCATTTTTTCTGTAATATGACTGCAATGTGTACTTATTAAACATTACAGAATTAGGTAATTTAAAATACAGGAAAAATGAAATTTGTCTGTGAGCTCCACCTGACATCTGTGCTGTTGTGTTAAGTTACAGGTTCAGGAAAAACAGATGCTGTGTTGTGTTGGTTGCACTAAGGATAATAAAGTGTTAGTATCAAAAGTTCATCTATGAATTACACACATTCTAATTTAGAAAACTAAATCCTATTTGGGTATAACAATGAGACTTCATGAACCAATTGTGCTTATTCATTGAATTGAGTGTTGTTCAAATGGACGACTTGTTCTCAAATAATCTTGTGGTCTGTCTTCATGGTGCTCATACACATAATGTGAAAATGTTGTAGCGACTCTACAGCTGTATCCAGGGATTAAACCCAGACAGCTTGAAGCCCAGGAGTTGATGAAAAGTTGATGAAGTTGATGAAGAAATGGAAGTGGACAGCATGCACAGCATGCCCGAAAAGAGGGGGCTATGATGCTGTAGGTCATCTTAGTGTAGCAGCAAAGATTTGATGAATCTACAGTTGCACGGATGCAAAAGGAAGAGAAGCAAGAACTGAAAAATGGGATTTCCATTCTGATGCTTAAGAACTGAGAGAGAAAACAACTGTTGGTGGGTCGGATGTATCTGATGTATGTCTTATGTTGATTCGGCACTCAAACAATCAATCAATCTTTATTTATACATATAGCGTCTGTTACAATCAAAATTGTCTCTAGGCTTTCCAGAATCCCAGGGCCTGACCCTCAACAAGCAACAGTGGCAGGAAAAACTCCCCTTTAACAGGAAGAAACCTTGAGCAGGACCAGGCTCATGTAGGGGGACTCTCCTGGTGATGGCCACCTGGGTAGAGAGAGAGGAGAAGGGGGAGGACAGGCAGAGGAGAGAATAGGCAGAGATCATAGAGATACATTAATAGTACAAGCTGCTGGTATCAGAGTAGAGTGGGTCAGCAGGGTCAGAGGTCAGCAGGTCAGCATACAGCTATAAAGGCGGCGATACCTGTAGATGGATATGGGGGGGCAGAGAAACTATACAAGAAACAACATCATCACTGATCTACTCAGCACGGATACTATTGATGCTACTGTCATAAATGTTTGTTCAAATGCAACAATGTTGCTGCTGGTAAGGTAAAGATAAAAGGATAACAACAAGGATGTGAAGAGTGAGTTTGTGGTTTTACAAACTCACTCTTTAGAGTTAAGCATTTAGAGATGAAGAAGGAAAGATAGGATTCATAATATTCAATGACTTTATGTCATTTAATGATAAAACATCATTGTCATTGCCAATATTAATATAACATAATTTTAAAATAATTAGTAGTTTCAAAAAAATCCCTTTTGATTTACAATTTTTCAGTATTGATATTTAAATTTAATTATATGTCTAAATGGTAATCTTTTATTCATTTGCTGTTTTATTCAAACTTTTTTTAGAAGGTTTAATTTACCGCAGATCTTATTTGTTTTGGCGCTACTCTCTGCTGCCACCGTGTGGTCAGATATCGTCATGACCTCTACCTACAAAGAAGGGGGGGAAATGAAATGTTTAAGATGCACTTTGTCCTGAGGAGTGTTAATCATTACTTTGTCGATATGTATGTGGATTTCCTGTAATTATAATAAAGATATTCTAATCCATGCACTGGTCCGGGCAGTGATTGACTCTCAGTTGTGTGAGACTTTTAACTAACAGGTGTAAACGAACGTCAGAACAAAGTAAATTGATTACTCTTACATAAAGTGTAATAAAGATTACAAAAGGCACAATAAAACCAGAACACAAACCAATCAACATTACGACAAATACAGCAATCTATTCACGTGTACCCACACGTTATAAACAAGGTGGACTTAGGAGGGAGAAAAGTTTTACATCTAAATACTGTGCACCACCAACAGAAGGCTCTCAAGACGTAGGTTCATTTAGCTTTATATAAGGTTATTCAAATTTGTGTCGGGGCCGCTAATATATGTGACTATATGTTTATATAACGTTAATAATAAGTTCAACTTTGAAGAAGCCACCGGAAGTTGTGATGGTCTGTTTGAGGCTATAGCTACATGCTACACTGATTAGCATCATGTGGATGACAATAAACTTTCATCACGTTCTTTGTGTAAAATAAGTCGCCATTCACTCTGGTCAACGTAAGTCAACACGTTTGAATTCGTAAGCTTTAAATTGGCGACCTCATAAATGTGACATTTTGTCTTTACGGATACAGTATATGAAGATTTACATGTAATGCTTGAAGAGGTTCGGCGTTGTTCTGCAACTACTGTTGGGTTTTGTGAAATAACAACTGTTAATCGATGTGTCAAGTTGTCTGCTGTTTAACGACTTAATTTTCTATCCCCATTCTATGTTTACCTTTATTCTTTAATTTGAAATCGTGCATGAAATTAGGTCGACAGACATCAAATTGTGTGTGTGTGCGTGCGTCTCTCTCTCTCTCTCTCTCTCTCTCTCTCTCTCTCGCTAGCTCTCTCTCCATATATATAAACAGAAGAGGTTTTTTTAAAAACTTCCTCACCCTCCTGGGTGGTGCCTCCTTCCTTCAGACTCAGATGTTCCTGTACACTATGCCAGCCACCTGTTTATGCATCTTATTGCGGATATTCGAACACTGAGCTAAGAGCTGCTTCTTAGTGTGGATGTGGGGTTCCGACCCATTTCTCCCACATCCTCTGCATGTACCCTCTCTCACTGGGGTTGCTCCCATAGTAACACTCCATCAGTACCACATTCTCTGCCCTGCTCCATGAATGCCTTGTTCCAGTAGCCAATTTGACATCAGGTCGCCCATGATGAGTTATCTTTACCATTTTAATGAAATCAGGCACATGATCATGGCCAATCATTTCCATATCAACACACCTCTGCTGGAGAGTGTCAATATGTCCAAACGTGTGGGGACCACCGTGTACCTGAAGATGGAGAATTCACAGCCCTCCGGCTCCTTCAAGATCCGTGGCATCGGACATCTCTGCCAGCAGGTATCTGACTAAGTAAAAATGACCAACGCTGAGTGAGACCAACAAAAAAAATCTAAATCCTTTTTACTTCTCTACTCTCTGCAGCTTGCTGGGCAGTCTAAAGGCATTGTCTGCTCCTCAGGTGATGTTTCTACCAACTTTTATCCTTTGAAAGCAATTGGGAGGTACAAGTGGTTGTATTTACCAAAATCTCTCAACTGTAAAATATCAGCTGAATTTGTTTTCTTAACCTGTAAATATACGAGCAGATATTTTCCTGTTACATTGTAAAATAAAGCCTCATGGAATAAAATTTGCACGCTGCAGAATGTGTCAAACCAAGTATGTAGTTTGCCTGACTGAGGTCTTTAAGCAGTTTGGCTTCTTTTGACAGTTTGGTTTTTCCCCACAAGCTTCTATTTTACGCTATTACAAATCATCAGGACACTGATGATGAGGGAAGCAAAGCAGTTTCGATTTGATTTTTATATTTGATTTCTAATTATTTTTCATGAAAGTGGCTCTAAATTCTTGCTGCTTGTTGCACACAAATCCAGCCGTCATATATACTTTGTACATCAGATAATCACATTGATCTTCTAGGTGGTAATGCAGGCATGGCTGCAGCCTTGGTAGCCAGAAAAATGGGTTTACCAGCCACCATCGTCATTCCCTCTTCCTCTCCTGAGCTGGTTGTTCAGAGACTCCAGGATCAGGGGGCAACTGTCAAGATTTCAGGCAAGGTGATCTAACACATCTGTAGGTGTTTGTGGTCCCAGGTATGCCATTTTGAGTCGCTGTCGTTGTCAGCGTAGAGGATAAAATGTGTTTTTCCCTCTCAGGTTTGGGATGATGCCAATGCTGAAGCTCTCAGACTGGCAGAAACTGAAGGGCTTACATATGTTCCCCCATTTGATCACCCGCTGCTCTGGTATAAGTAGACTTCCACTTATCTTATCTCACATTGTTCATCCAAACCTCCCCTCACCGTTTAAACCTGCTCAGGCAGGGCCATGCCAGTATGATCGCTGAGGCTGCAGCCTCCCTGGGACCTGACGTGAAACCTGGAGCTGTGGTGATCTCTGTGGGTGGAGGAGGCCTCCTCTGTGGCGTGGTCCAGGGTCTTCAGGATGTAGGCTGGACAGACGTACCCATTATTGCCATGGAGACAGACGGTGCCAACTGTTTCAACGCTGCAGTTAAGGCCGGGAGGTTGGTCACACTAGACGACATCACCAGGTGAGAGTTTTAAAGGAGCTGAAATGTTGTTCTGGAAAGAAGACTGAGCTGATATTTCTGTCTCTTCACAGTGAGGCTAAATGTCTTGGAGCAAAGACAGTTTGCCAGAAAGCTTTTGAACAGAGCCAACGTAAAGATCTAAACATTATTTCTGAGCTTGTGTCTGACCAGCAGGCTCTACATGCTGTCCAAACATTCCTGGGTTTGTATGGTGGTGCATTTCAACTTTTATCACAGAATAAAAAGTTGCTCTTGGGACTTAACAACTCTGTGCGCGTGTGATTTGTCAGATGAGGAGCGTGTCTTGGTGGAAATGGCGTGTGGAGCAGCCCTTGCAGCTGTCTACAGTGGAATCATCCGTAAACTACAGGATGAAAGTAAGCATGCCATGTAATCACCACACTAGGCACCTAAACCGTGCCATGCCCATGCACGGATTCCAATTTTGGTCATTCTGCCTCCTTTTAGGCCGTCTGCCGGCTCTCTTGCGCCCCCTCTTGGTGATCGTGTGCGGTGGCAGCAGCATCAACATGGAGCAATTGGCCAACCTTAAACACAAGTTGCACTGCAGATATAAGCAGTAGTAAAAATGGGATGTTTACCTGTGTTTAGTTCGGGCTGAGCTAAAAGAAAGTCCAGATGTCTGCTTTGTTAACATCTCCATGTTCGAGTGGATTGGTGTTTATCACTGTTTTCAAATAAAGTACATTCTAATTTCTAAACGATTATCTCTACATTTGTATTTTATGTAACTTGTTTTTTAGTTCTTTTGTTTGGATGTGGTTGGATTCCTTCTTTAAATGCTGAATTGTTTCATTCAATTTTAAGTTTAGTATTCCAGTCACTTCCAGTTTTATGTGGGAGGTTATCACTATGGCAACAGTCCCTCACTGTTCTGCCTGTTAATAGTCTGTATGCTCTTAACCCTGACATGACAGCATGAGAAACTCCATGCTCACATTTAATGAACACTCCTTTATTAAACCGATATATACTTGAGTAATCCCATCAATATAGTTTATTAAAAAAAAAAATTAAAGTAAAATTAAAAACCTACATAATCTACAGCAAATGACAGTACAATTGATCAGATTGTCATGGAGTACTGGTATAAAATCTGTTTATTAAGAGATTATATGCACATTATTGTTAATGTAAGATTCAATAAATGCAGATTTTTCAAAAGTGTCCAAGGAAAACTGGCACCTTCAACAAAACTCTTTGTTTCTTCATTTAAAGGTTTTAAAAACAATTTCATTTACTTAACAAATAACATACCCCTGAAGCTCCCAGCAAAACACCATATTAGGTTTTCTATTGATATTCTTCTGCTATTTGAAACTATTTAAATAACGGGGGGCAGGGCCAATTTATAATTTAACATAACTTTTTGTTTGATCACCTCAATCTGAAAAGATTCTGTGATCCGTCCCCAATATTTAAAGTACTTCTTGAAATACAGTCTCAGACTGAAATCAGTTTCGGGCTGATGAATTACAATTCAATAAAAAAAGCAACTGAGGCAAAACTAAATGGTCAAAAGAAATTCTGGAATGTTCTATTATTCGGAAATAAAGGTAAGATTAAAAAAAACTGTTAAATAACAAGAGCTATTTGCATTTTAGTTAGAATTGCAGGAGAGTGGTCGAAATGTTTTGTTGTATATTGCTATATTTTAATGTACAAATAATTCCAACAAAATTACCTCTTGGGAGAATCACAATAAATCACTCTCGTAACTGTAAGTGCGTTGATAATAGGACCATTGGAGGAGGAGATGTTTTCAACAATTTAATGAGAGTTTGCTATAATGGGAAGAAAGCCTCCATCACTGTAAAAGAACTGAGATTTCCTCGCAATGCGCATTTCAGTTGACGGTGACGTCATTATTTCCGTCCAAAGCAACGAAACGCCTGCTGGGTATTGTAGTTGGTAGAAAGGTTGGTATGTTGCGATTGAACTGCTTCCCCTTCTGTAGGACTACAAACATGTCTGACTGGCTCCCTAAAGCCTTTCTTTTCGCCAGCCAATCAAATTCAGGAAGGCTTTTCAGCTACCAAGGGACTATAAAAGGCCCCACCCAGATAGTCATAGTTCTCTTCTGACAAAGGACGCTTAAGGACCTGGCTGTTGGAGGACCAGATTTTTTTCTTCATCTTGTTGAGATCGGAATTCAACATGGTGAGTGCAAAATTATTATATTTCCTCGTATTTTAGATTTAAAGTAAATGAGAGACTAATGGATTTGATTAAAGAACTCGTAGGGCTTTTTATAAAATCACGTCGACAGTCCGTCAGTTTAATATAATTTTGGTAAAATATGTATTTAATTTAATTTACAACTGTGTAACTTCAAACTATATGTAGAACTGTTTCTTAATGGAAAAAAATGTTAAAGGGTTTAAGCGTCTTAACTGGCTCATTCAGGAATAAAAGAAAGATATCGTGATCAGATTTTTAAACCTGATCCAGCATTAAACTGGTGTTAGAGCACAGTGGATTATTAAAAAAAATCTACAACCTGCATTTAAAATCGTACTTTAAATATACGTAATAATGTAAAACGCAAACCAGTGGTGGAGCTGATGGAAATTCCCAACTTGAATTTGTCAATATTTTAATCTTTTTAAATGCCAGAAAAGACGAGGATTTAGGTACCCACAATACTGGCCTCAAATTACAGTGATCTGGCATCAGGAATGTTACAACAGAATGCTTTGTTCATCTTTAATCTGAATATTCCCAGCATGTGTTCAAAAGCCTTGATCCTTTTCATTAATCCATTTGTTTTCCCACAGCGTGAGTGCATCTCCATACATGTAGGTCAGGCTGGGGTCCAGATCGGCAATGCTTGTTGGGAGCTTTACTGTCTGGAGCACGGGATCCAGCCAGACGGGCAGATGCCCAGTGACAAGACCGTTGGAGGAGGCGACGATTCTTTCAACACCTTCTTTAGTGAGACAGGAGCAGGAAAACACGTCCCCAGAGCTGTTTTTGTGGACCTGGAACCATCTGTGATAGGTGTGTCTGTCTGTGTCTGTCTGTGTCTGTCTTTGTCTGTCTGTCTGTGTGTGTCTGTGTCTGTCTGTCTGTGTGTGTCACAGTCAGTCAGTAACATTGGCTATTACCCATAGATGAGGTACGTAGTGGTACCTACCGCCAGCTGTTTCACCCTGAGCAGCTGATCACTGGTAAGGAGGATGCTGCCAACAACTACGCCCGAGGACACTACACCGTCGGAAAAGAGCTCATCGATGTCGTGCTGGACAGAATCCGCAAACTGGTGAGTTGCTGATTTTCTTTAAGTTCGTAATTGAACGTTTATATCTGATATCTTTGTCTCCCTCTTTCCAAACAGACTGACCAGTGCACCGGCCTTCAGGGCTTTCTGGTGTTCCACAGCTTTGGAGGTGGCACTGGTTCTGGTTTTACCTCCCTGCTGATGGAGCGACTGTCCGTCGACTACGGCAAGAAGTCCAAGCTTGAGTTCTCAGTCTACCCAGCTCCCCAGGTGTCCACTGCTGTGGTGGAGCCCTACAACTCCATCCTGACCACCCACACCACCCTGGAGCACTCTGACTGTGCCTTCATGGTGGACAATGAGGCCATCTACGACATCTGCCGCAGGAACCTGGATATCGAGCGTCCCACTTACACCAACCTGAACAGGCTGATCAGTCAGATCGTGTCCTCCATCACCGCTTCTCTGCGTTTTGATGGTGCCCTTAATGTTGATCTGACAGAGTTCCAGACCAACTTGGTGCCTTATCCCCGTATCCATTTCCCACTGGCCACATATGCCCCCGTCATCTCTGCTGAGAAAGCTTACCATGAGCAGTTGACGGTGGCTGAAATCACCAATGCTTGCTTTGAGCCAGCCAATCAGCTGGTGAAGTGTGACCCTCGTCACGGCAAGTACATGGCCTGTTGCCTTCTGTATCGTGGTGACGTGGTGCCCAAAGACGTGAACGCTGCTATTGCCACCATCAAAACCAGGCGCACCATCCAGTTTGTGGACTGGTGCCCCACCGGTTTCAAGGTTGGCATCAACTACCAGCCCCCCACTGTTGTTCCTGGTGGAGATCTGGCCAAGGTCCAGAGGGCTGTGTGCATGCTGAGCAACACCACCGCCATCGCTGAGGCCTGGGCTCGTCTGGATCACAAGTTTGACCTGATGTACGCCAAACGAGCCTTTGTTCACTGGTATGTGGGTGAGGGTATGGAGGAGGGAGAATTCTCCGAGGCCAGAGAAGACATGGCTGCTCTGGAGAAGGATTATGAGGAGGTGGGAGCTGATAGCATGGGAGATGAGGATGAAGAAGGTGAAGAATATTGAAAGATTGGCTTCCTGCTTGTCTCAGAAATAAAGGGTCTTTCAAAAGTCCGCTGTGTTTGTCTATTACATTCATGGAGGAATACATGATGACAAGGTTGTGTTCCATTATTTATCAAAAGATATTACATTTCCTCTATTGGTTTTAACTTCTCTCCCAGCAGGGTGATAAACAATCGACTGAGTTTAAGAAGGGCTTCTCGTTTCTTGTTTTTCACTGACCAAATTTTTACACAAACCCTAGGCTTATTTCCCTTTTCAGCAATCAGCAAACCAACAAGTTTGTCTGTGAACCCCCATCAGGGAGTCAGTCATTCCATTCAGGTTAGCGTTCCTTTTAAATGCTTTATAGATTTAAAGGCTAACTGATGGACCATGTTCTAAAAGGAGATGGTTGTGAGATAGAATATGAAATTAAAATCAATAAGCTGTGATGCCAGACTGGGGCAGCAGCGGTTAGTTTTAACCTGATGACCAAAGCAGATTCCACCAAGCTTTTAATGCTTCAGGAATCAGATCGTTGCAATTTAATGGCATGGCGAGAAGAAACAAGATAATCCCGACAAGGGCATTTCACTTCACATTGTAAAACTCTGACAGAGGAAGCATCTGTGGATGTGTCAGATGGGTTTATGTTGACTCAGCAATGGTGTCTGCTGTCGTATCAAAATCTCTACAAATGCAGTACAGTGGTTGCTGGTTTGAAGAGCAGTAGGATTTCAGGGCCACAAGAATGTTTGAAACCAAAGTGTCTGCAAAAGGGTTTAGAGTTAAATAAAAACACTATGGCTGATACGGGCTGATACGGGCCGTCCGCTACCTGTATGATCGGTGTCAGAGTTTGGTCCGCATTGCTGGCAGTAAGTCAAACTCGTTTCCGGTGAGGGTTGGTCTCCGCCTGGGCTGCCCTTTGTCACCGATTCTGTTCATAATTTTTAGGTGCAGTCATGGATCGGGTCTCTGCTTTTTGCAGATGATGTGGTCCTGTTGGCATCATCGGCCCGTGACCTCCAACTATCACTGGATCGGTTTGCCGCCGCATGTAAAGCGGCTGGGATGAAAATCAGCACCTCCAAATCCAAGGCCATGGTTCTTAACCGCAAAAAGGTGGAGTGCCTTCTCCGGGTCAAGGAGGAGATCCTGCCCCAAGTGGAGGAGTTCAAGTACCTCGGGGTCTTGTTCACGAGTGAGGGAAGAATGGAGCAAGAGATCGACAGGCGGATCGGTGCGGCGTCCGCAGTAATGCGGACTCTGCAACGGTCCGTAGTGGTGAAGAGAGAGCTGAGCCAAAAGGCGAAGCTCTAGTTTTACCGGTCGATCTTCGTTCCTACCCTCACCTATGATCATGAGCTTTGGGTAATGACCGAAAGATCAGACAGCTCCAGACCTGTCTTAAAGACATAAAGTCCTGGATGTCTTCAAATTTCCTCCTCCTTAACCCAGGGTCATGGTGTTTGGTCCTGAACCTCTCAGGGATAGATTAGATCACATGATCACTCTAGATGGTATCTCATTAACATCTCGTCTCTTTGTGAGGAATCTAGGAGTAACTTTTGATCAAAATCTCTCCTTCAACTCACACATTAAATTAGTCTCTAGAAGTGCCTTTTTTCACCTGAGAAACATCGCAAAGATCAGGAAACTACTGACGCGGCATGATGCAGAAAAGTTAATTCATGCTTTTGTTACTTCCAGGCTGGACTATTGTAATTCTTTATTATCAGGGTGTCCAAACAACTCTTTAAGAAGCCTCCAGTTGATCCAAAATGCTGCAGCCAGAGTTCTGACAGGTATTGACAAAAGAGATCACATAACTCCTGTAATGGCGTCGCTTCATTGGCTGTCCGTTAAATTTAGAATAATTTTTAAAACCCTTCCTTTGACCTACAAGGTCCTCAGAGGCCTAGCTCCATCCTACCTGGAGGAGCTAGTGATACCTTATCAGCCCAATAGACCGCTCCGCTCTCAGAATGCTGGTCTACTTGTGGTTCCCAGAGTTTCTAGGAGTAGAATGGGGGGCCGAGCATTTAGCTACCAGGCCCCCCTGCTATGGAACCAGCTCCCTGTCCAGGTACGGGAGGCTGACTCCATCGCTACTTTTAAGATCAGACTTAAAACCTACCTCTTTGAAAAAGCTTATTGTTACTAATTCTGTAGTTCCAGTTACTATCATAGATAGACAAATTACCATACTTAGGGGGTCGTCTAATTGTTAGGTCACATCTTAGCAATGCTGCTATAGGCCAAGGCTGCCGGGGTCCGGAAACATGATCACTTGACAGGCCTCTGTCACCCCACTGGGTCATGGTTTCCTCTCCTTTCCTCCTCCTCATCAAGCAGACTAGTTATGCTGATTCCTGTGTAGTTCCCCCCCCCATTCATTTACAGGTATCCCCGCCTTTGGAGCTGCATGATGACCTCCGGCCCCACTGACCCGCTGTATAGTGTATTTTTGTGTGTGTTTCTGTGCTCTGTGCCTCTCCTCTCCTCTCCTCTCCTCTCCTCTCCCCCTCCTTCTCCTCTCCTCTCCTCTCTCTCCACAGCCGACCATCAGCAGGAGGGTCCCCCCTACATGAGCCTGGTCCTGCTCAAGGTTTCTTCCTGTTAAAGGGGAGTTTTTCCTTGCCACTGTTGCTTGTCTGGGGTTAGGCCCTGGGATTCTGTAAAGCGCCTTTAAACTATTTTGATTGTATAAGACGCTATATAAATAAAGATTGATTTGATTAGATCACGGGTACAAGCGGCCGAAATGAGCTTCCTCCGTAGGGTGGCTGGGCTCTCCCTTAGAGATAGGGTGAGAAGCTCTGCCATCCGGGAGGAGCTCAGAGTAGAGCCGCTGCTCCTCCGCGTTGAGAGGAGCCAGATGAGGTGGCTTGGGCATCTAGTTAGACAGGTCTTCCCCAGGGAAGACCCAGGACACGTTGGAGAGACTATGTCTCTCGACTGGTCTGGGAACGCCTGGGGATCCCTCCGGATGAGCTGGAAGAAGTAGCTGGGGAGAGGGAAGTCTGGGCTTCTCTTCTTAGGCTGCTGCCCCCGCGACCCGACCCCGGATAAGCGGTAGAGGATGGATGGATGGATGGAAAAACACTATTAATCAATCATTTTATACATGAAGACACCAATTTCAGTATCTGACATCTTCTAGAAACTCAGCTTTTTACATATAATAGCCACCCTCTATAGAAACATACTGGCTATAACCTAAAACTGCAGGTGTACCAGCACAATTTATATAAGTGATAAAACATTTTAACAGCTTTAATGTTTTATTTATTCATATTGGTTTCAATTGCATGGTGGCTTGATGGTGTCTCTCACTGTAAATCGCGATCTCCTCAGGGTCCTCTCCCAAAGGAAAAATGTTTTGGATTGACAAACTGAACACCATGCAACCAGAGGGACTAAATGAATACTTTCCATTTAAACCTTTCTTGTGGGTATTCAGTTCTATTTTATGCGATTTATTTCATTCTTCATTTTGAAGCATTGGGAATGAAGCATTGGTAAAAGTTCACCATTCCAAGCAACTCCTGCAGGGCTTGCACTGTAACCACTCATGTGAAATCCAACACTGCCTGTACCTTAGAGTGAAGCAGATATACTTGGTTATATCCACACATGTAATCAATTTTGGAAAAGATTACCACACATGCCAGGTGCAATGAAAACTCCTTGTTTTTGGCACTAGACAGCAGTCCCTCGTACTAGCATTGTTCAGTAGGTAGGTGTCGGCCTTGATCCCCACAGGGCCAAAGAATGCCAAAAGAATGTGTGTGGCTGCCATTTACTGCCTCTGGGGGGGGGCTATGACTGTCTGACAGGACATCCAGTTTAATTGCCAGCAGGGACATATGCAGCAGTGGGAAAACCAAAGGCTGACATGGCAGCAACATAGGCAAGGAGCACAGCAGAACTCATTCCTCGGTGTCCGGCCAGAAAAAAAAAGATCAGCTTTCTGAGCCACAGCACAACAGTCAGTGATGCTGATGTTGGCTAAAGCAGCTCATACCTGCAGAGGCAGCTGTGTCAAGAAGAGCTGGATAAAAAAGTCAGGCTTGTTGTATTAGCATTTAGCTGCTGTGGAACCAGCTCCCTGTCCAGGTACAGGAGGCTGACTCCATCTCTACTTTTAAGATCAGACTTAAAACTTACTTCTTTGAAAAAGCTTACTGTCACTAATTCTGCAGTCCCAGTTATTATCATAGACAGACAAATTATCATATTTAGGGGGTCGTCTAATTATTAGGTTAATATCTTAGTTATGCTGCTATAGGCCGAGGCTGCCGGGGTCGAGAAACATGATCACCTGACAGGCTTCTGTCACCACACTGGTCTCCTCTCCTCTCCTCCTCACCAAGTAGACTAGTGATGTTGTTTTTCTGCCCCCCCTTCTGTTTTCATCTACAGGTATCGCCGCCTTCAGAACTACATACTGACATCCGACCCCACTGACCCACTCAACTTGACTCTACCGGCAGCTTACTTTACTTAATATAATGCATTTCTGAATTTATTTATATGCTCTACCTATTCTCTCCACTACCTCACCTCTCCTTTACATGTCCTCCCTCTTCTCCTCTCTCTCTACCCAGCCGGCCATCAGCAGGAGGGTCCCCCAACATGAGCCTGGTCCTGCTCAAGGTTTCTTCCTATTAAAGGGAAGTTTTTCCTTGCCATTGTTGCTTGTTGGGGGTCAGGCCCTGAGATTCTGTAAAGTGCCTAGAAACAATTTTGATTGTAACAGACACTATATAAATAAAGATTGATTGATTGGTTGTTGTGCTCCAAGGGATGCATCATTATATTCATTGCTCAGAGGACTTGCTGTCTCTGAAGATTTGCAGAGTAAAAATTCAGATGGCCCTTGCAATGTCAGAAAGTTGAAAAGTCTTTAATAGATGAGTCTTGAATGTTGTTTATTCATTCTCCCTGGTGTTGACCTGTTGAGCAATGATACGCATAAAATTGGTGGTCTGCAGTGATATCACACAAGGGGAACTGCAGGCTGAACAAACCTGCTGAGGCAGATAATGATAAATCACCTGATAAGCAATGCATTTTAAGTGATAATTTTTTACATATCTTGACAAAAAAGGTTTACTGACTCTAGAGTTCCTAGACTAAAATTTTGCGTAAGGTATGTGGCTGGACATCTTTGCTGTGTTCTCTATTGTATAATGATACAATAATGCATTAGCCTGATCAGTGATTGTGTTTACTTATATTTGGCAGAAATAGCTTATTTCTGTTGAGTAATTATTCTTTGTAAAAGATTGATTTTTTTCAAGGATTGGGATTATGGCTTTGATCATTTGTTGCTTTGGTCATCAAAACACTTTTGGCTTTGATGATAGCATTTTAATAACTCAGGTTTTAACAAACTCACACCAGCCAGCAACACAGGAAGGAAAAGCAGTTTCAGAAATAAACCCAAAACCTAGACCAATCACTTTTCCAATAGCTATGGCAACAGGAAACACAGCTACACAAGAAAATGTTGGAGCTAACATCATTTGCCACATGACTGAATCTTTTCTGGGGAAGGATACGACAGAGCAGGTGGAACTGTTAACATCAGGGGTCCCTGATCAAATGTCCAAAGTGACTGAAAGGATGAATCTAGCCTATGTGGATGAGGGGATACAACAGTGTGAACGTCCACTGACAGAACACAGGAAAGTACATTTTATTTTCGTTTTGGTCGAGAAAGTTGTTCTCAACCTATGTTATAGTTTAAAGATCATGCCAACAAATGTCGACAAAGTGATTAAGCACGTGTTTGAAAAAGTCCTGGATGAAGTTCAAGATACAGATTTGTACTTTAGGTGCAAAAGTTTCAAAATCTACAAGAAAATTACCACCAAACTGATTAAGAGATTTGGTAGTCCAGAGGCAGCGCTATTTCTACTGAACATCAAGGATCCTGTTATTGAAGAGTGCATCATTACTCTTTTAAAGCAAAAAATGATGAAGCCAACAAAGACCCAGAACGCCATCCAGAGGTTCTTCTCCTGTTTTCGAAAAATCATCTGTGTGAAGAGCGCAAAATGTGGGAGTTCTTCAAGTCTGCACCCATCAGTCCCGTGGTGACAACATTCGACAGGCTCATTGAAAAAGACTCGCAACTACTGATTGAAGACAGAACACCCTGTACCCAAGGTGCAGAAAAATACAGCCACTGCACAGACCTATTATAAGCTGTATTGTCTATCACTGAGACCATGTCTTCTTATTTGAAAGACACATACAAACCTACCTGTTTTACTTCCGTTGTCATTTTTTACTGTATGTTTCAGCATGCGCCTAATAATACGGTGCGCCTTATGTATGTTTTAAATACAGAAATAGCACCCATAACTGAGACTGTGCCTTTTAATAAAGTGCGCCTTATGGTCGTGAAAATACAGTAACAAAAGAAACCCTTCATGCAAAATTTTCTTGAGTGTGATTGCTGAGGCATGTATAGACATGTATATACATCAAGGTATGTATGCAGATGTTTGTAAATATGATGTAACAACAGTTAAAACAACAAAATCTGCATTCAAGTCACACAATTGTCTCGCAAATGTGATACTACAGCCAAAGCATGTCTTGAGGTTTGCCTGTGCTTATATCATTCTAGCCACTGTACATAGATATGGTGTGTGTTAATGTCAGGATATACTTCGAAATGTGTGTGAAAGTCTGCCAATTGTATCACAATTAGTGACTCCACCCCACAGATCCAGGTCGGAGGTCACAAGTAACACAGACAGAATACACAGTGAACCTACAACTTTAATAAATATCAAATATAAGTACCATATTTTCACGACCATAAGGCACACTGTATTTTAGGGCCCACCTCAATTAACGACCTATTTTAGAACTGTTTTCATATATAGGGCACACCGCGTTATAAGGCGCATAGAATAGAAACTACAGTAGTGGCTGGGGTTGCATGATGCATTCACTAGATCGAGCTGCGCTAAAAGGAATGTCAATAAAACAGTCAGATAAGTCAGTCAAATTTTATTAATCGAATACAAACCGGCGTTCTCACAACTCCGTTCACTCCCAAAATGAATAAACAGCTGTTTTGTTATTTTTCCCAAGTGACGTAGTGTTTTCGCGTAACACAGTTCACAGCAAGTTATAACAGGTAGTGCAACATTTTTATCACGTAGTGGATAGTGGAGCTTAATAAATGTTCGATTTATTAAACACGTAAAAGAATTAGTCATTGCGGTAAATCAAACATTAGTGCAAGCTCAATATAACTCTCGTAACAATACCCCAACGTTGTTCAAACGTTAATGTCCATATTCACAGTATGATCAGCCTTGTTCAGTTGTAAACACACAAAAGAAACACGTAAAGCTCACTTTATCAGTTCATTCCTCATCCAGGAATCCCTCGAATTCTTCTTCTTCGGTGTCCAAATTGAACAGTTGGGCAAATACGGCATCCAACATGGCCGGCTCCATCTCGTTAAAGTCATCATCAGGGTCAGTGTCGCTGGTGTTATCTGGCATTTCAGTGACAATCCCTGCCTTCCTGAAAGCTCGGACCACGGTTGAGACAGATATAGCAGCCCGGGCATTTACGGTCCACTGGCAGATAGTGGCGTATGTCGCTCTGCGCTATCTTGGTGAATGTGTGTTCACCTTCTGTCATCCACTGCTCCCACGCAGTTCGCAGTCTAGCTTTGAATGCCCTGTTGACACCAATATCTAGCGGCTGGAGTTCCTTTGTCAATCCACCCGGAATGACGGCAAGAACTGAATTAGTGTGCTTCACTTGCAGATCAATAGGGACAGAGCTGCGTGAAAAAAGCCACCCGGTCTCTTGACGTAAATTTCTCTCAGCCACTAATTCATCTTTTCTTCATCCATCCATCCCTTGGAGTTAGCTTTGATGGTTATGCCAGCTGGAAAGTTTTCTTTTGGCACAGTCTTCCTTTTGAAAATAACCATGGGTGGAAGTTTCTACAGTGAAGGATGCCTTCTCATTCCCTGTAGTGCGAACATTCACCGTATGTGCTCCAGTTTTGTCCACAGTGTGGTTCACAAGAATATCAAAGGTGAGTGGAACCTCGTCCATGTTGATGATGTGTTCTGGCCGAATCTTTTTTTAGTGATGTTTCTGCAGTATGCGCGAAAAGTGGCCAGCTTTTTTTGGTAGTCTTTAGGCAGTTGCTGCGAAACACTAGTTTGTGTGCGGATAGAGAGGTTTCATAAACCGAAAGCACCAAGAAGGACTGCCTCTAAATTCATTTATGTTAAGTTCGTCTGCTAGCGCTGTTGCCTTCATTTGAATAGTGACTGTAGAGACAATTCTACTTGCTGCTCTCTGTTCAACAACCCACTGTTCGAGTTTGTCCTCCAACTGTGGCCATCTTGCTTTGTTCCCTCGGAAGCTCCGTTTAGTCTTCTTTATCTGGCACAGGTCATCTTGTTGCTTCCTCCACTTCCACACCATTGAATCGTTAACATTAAATTCTCTTGCCACTGCTCTATTTCCGTGTTCAACTGACTGATAGCCTTCAGTTTGAACTCTGCGTCGTAAGCGTGTCTCTTGCAAGGAGCCATTTTGGGGTCTTTACACACAGAAATGGTTTGGGACTGGACTGGAATTCCTCTTTATCATTCATACTGTGGTTACTTCGGTCATGACTGCGGTAGCCGCGATTAACCAACATTAATCCATATTAATCCATAGAAAAGGCGCACCAGGTTAAAAGGCACACCATCGATTTTTTTTTTTTTTAGAAAATTCTAGGCTTTTAGGTGCACCTTATAGTCGTGAAAATAGGGTAAATTAAATATAATGCAAATATAAGTCTTTTTTGGCTAAATATAATATATTAAGAGTTGGTACAGTGTTTAACTTGAAGCATCGGGTTTAACAAAATGACTCTACCTTGCTTGAATGCCATATTTTCAGAATGTAGACAAATATGCCAGAACACAGAAAAGTGTATAAGACTTGGATCTAAGAGAACATATGGCACACTGTTATTGCATTTAATAAGACATCATACCCAACAGTTAAAAATCGATCAAATTTGGAGAGCACAAATGCAGGACACAGTACTTAATACATCAATATTAGAAGAATGTTTACAAGAACAATGCATATTTAAGCATAAATATGGGACTTAAATGAAGGATGAAGCTCTACATCTTGTTGGTTTGCTGTGAAACATGATTGGAAGTTTTGAAAGTTTTCCATTAAAACCTCTTGATCTTCTCATTGCAGATTATGTGAACTACAGGACATTGGTGTTGATATGGAAACAGATATAGGAGAGGTACTCTTGCCCACAGAGTCCTGGGATGTCACTGCCTACCTACCAGAGAACAGAGAAACCATAATGTCACACTCATTTTGCAATATTCTATGCTATTTTCATTACTTTAAATAAAATCATCATGCTTCTATTTGCTTAATTATATGTATTTATATATAACACTTTTGCCAGAACATCAAAACAATGCCACATCTCTTCAGTTCTTTCTATTTTTATACATTTGCATCCAAATTCAAAATGTACACGGCTACTCCTATTATGCAGTGGTGCACTTAATGTTGAGGTGTGTTAATGTGTCTTTAAGTTATTTTGTAACAACTTTTACTGTAGGCATTCAATATTTTGGATAACACAAAAGTATTAAAAGGTAATAAAAATGAAGACATATTTTAGTTATTAAATTGCTTGTTCTAATTTATTAAAGGGGGATAATTATGTAAAAATGTAGATGTGAAAGGTAAAGTGGGTGCAAATCATCTCTTAAAATACCTGTTTGTTGTTAATAAAACCAAAGAAAGAAGTCCTGTCAGAATGTGGTCCAATTTACATTTTTGATGGAAAGGGAAAATGTCAAAAATGAAGTCAAATATGTACGGCTGTGTTAACATTTCATTGACAACAAATGTGTTCGACACATTCATCTCAAAGTTGAGTTAATTCAAAATCAGCTAATTATCACAAGTCGCCTGACCTGATTAATTTTGTCATCTCCTACATTCCTGTAATGTCAATGCATTTGCCTGTAGAAGCTGAGCATTCATTCACTTTAATGAAACTGCATTATTCATCACCTTGAAATTCAACAGTCATTGGATAAATGGCATGGTTTGTCCCACTCCTAGATGCTCACTGTCTCTAAGGGTGGATGGACCAGTGGCCTGGTCTTGGCTGGCTTGGACGCTGGGCTTCCACATGACAATTAGAGAATCAATCAAAAGGCTGAATCCCTTTTTGTTTACTCTTCCTCTTAAATGAATTTAGAATTTACCTCTAAATATTTAGTTTGAAGGAAGATCATCTACAATGCTATTTCATCTTGTGTGCCACAGGGCTAAATTTTAGGCTCAATTGTGTTCAGTATTTATGTTATTGCCCTAGGCAGATGCAAAAATTAATTTCTATACGGTTGATTCAGTCTACTATATTGTAGTTGCTCTAAACTTTCTCAGGCCTTTGGCTATTTTGATGACATGATTTTTTTCCCAATTGTTATTGCCCCAGATAAGCCCGCATTATCCAGTGTTTTATTTTTTTATGCTTCTGTGTGGTCTGTTTTAAGTTGATGCAACTCTTGTTTTCTTTTCTTGCTTTCCTGGCCAGGCTTCCAATGGAAAAGAGGTCATTGTAACTCAATGAAACCAACATGCTTAAAGAAATTCTTTCCTTTCTGGCATGGTGAAAAGCACTTCATAAAAATTTGAACATTAACAATTCTTCAACCCACCCACTTCCCCCTGCCTGAACACTGAAGCGGTGACAGCTGTAAGGAAACTAGAAGAAACACGGCAATGCATAACAGACACAAAGTTCTTAAGGTGAAAAAAGGCCTTTTCAGAGGAAAATTCAAAGAAAATCCACAAAGAATTGAAAAAATTCTAAAGTTTTTCTTAGAATGATTGCACTAAGAGCTACTTTTAATCTTAGGATCATCTTTTCTGAATATGGGCCCTCACCTTTAGAAGTAATATTCAGTTCTGTTAATATGCAAATGCATAGAGTTAGCATAGTATATAGTTAGTATTTAGTTAAATCCAGAGGAAGTCTTATTCTTGTGAGATATCATTGGCATGATGTTTATTTATTAGTGGAGTGTCCACTGTTGTTGAATCAAGTTGTTAAAAAAAACACAGGTTCTGAGGTCAAGAATGATTCATTTTTTCTGCTTTATGTAAGAAATTATACTGTAATAAGCACCATTCACAATTCAAACAGACCTCTCTCTTGCTTGCTGTGGCAGTAGGGTCAAGATGCATGAACAGTGAAGAGAGCTCATCTTCCAGCTTCTTTGAGTGCTTCCTGTCTGTTGTCTGCAGCAGGAGAGCCTGAAACCTTACAGGCAATCCATATCTGGAACAAAATACATCAAATAATCCAATGTACACATCAGAGCTCGAACTTTGGAACTGTTTTAACAATTTAGCACATACCTGAGAGCTGACTCAACAAACACCCTCAATGCTTTCAAATGAATCCAGGCAACAAACAACTCACTGAAATTTATTTTCAGCCAGTGCACAAAACCTTTCTGGGGAAGAGAAATGTGCATTTCTAAAAAATGAGTGAGAAACACGGCAATGCATAACAGACAAAGTTCTTAAGGTGAAAAAAGGCCTTTTCAGGGGAAATTTGAATTTATAGAGACAAACTCACACATTGCTCTTTCTGATGAACACTCAGCTGATTTTTCTCCATCTGCATCTTCTTCTCCAGGTCAAAGCAGTACTCACGTACAAGGAACCTGTTTGGATCAGAGGGTAGTTAGTGGGAACAGACAACACAGCTTTAAATGATGCTTCATTTTTAGCCCTTTTCTCTTGCTTACTTGCAATTCTGAGCTTTGGCTTTAAATTCACTCACAGCCCTTTTAAACAGCGTAACTGTGAAAATCCCTCCTTCTCCATCTTCCACCAGCTTCCTGATGAATGAAAAATATGAACAGTAAAATTAGGCAACTGGTACAGGTTTTTTTTTATTGTTTACAGGTTGGGGAAAATGTAATAAGCTGCCATAAACCACATTTTTTATAGGACTAAGCCATCTTTTTTGTGTTAAAATATTTTTCCAAATCAAAACCATCCCAGAAATCGAATCAATATTCAACATTAATTGGTGTGTTTATTTTGAAGTTGTTACTTTGCTCTGCCCAAATTCTTAATTTTGGAGCTAATGTTTATTATTAGATATAAATATTTATTATTAAATTAGAGTATAGTTGAGTATACTCTTTGAGTATACAGGTGTATATGTAAAGTGAAATGTAAAACAATATATTGAGGCTATATATAAAATAATTTTGGTCATTAAACTTCAAAGCAAAATGTATTATGTTCAGTCATACCCAGATATATTTTGGTTAGAGCCTAAAATGTTATTGAATGTGCAAAAATGCAATTCATTATGTGAACAATAAACACATTTACTCACTTAATAAACCAGTTTTCAATTATATCATAGCTACCACATTGTGTTAGTCAGCCTCATGTAGTGGGTGCATTAAAGCAGCAGGCTTGGGAATGAAGCATTGGTCAAAGTTTACCATTCCAAGCAACTCCTGCAGGGCCTGCACTATAACCACTCAAAGTTGAGCAGATATACTAGGTTATATCCGCAGATCTAATCAATTTTGGAAAAGATTACCACACATGCCAGGTGCAATGAAAACTCCTTGTTTTTGGCACTAGACAGCGGTCCCTCGTACTACCATTGTTCAGTAGGTAGATGTCGGCCTTGATCCCCACAGGGCCAAAGAATGCCAAAAGAATGTGTGTGGCTGCCATTAACTGCCTCTGGGGGGCTATGACCATCTGCCAGGACATCCGGTTTAATTGCCAGGCATCTTTGCTGTCTTCTCTATTGTACACTGATCAAAAAAATTAGAAGAACACTTTTTAATCAGAGTATAGCAACCTATCAGTCAAGCGTCTGGGATATTGATCTGGTCAGTTAAGTAGCAGAGGGGGTTGTTAATCAGTTTCTGCTGCTTTGTTGTTAATGAAATCAACAACAGGTGTATCAGAGCGGCAACAATGAGACGGCCCCCAAAACAGGAATGGCTTTCCAGGTTGAGGCCACTGATATTTTTTTTCCCTCCTCATCTCTTTTGGCTGATTTTTTACTGACTGACTTTCTACTGCTGTGCTCTTCACCGATGAGAGCAGGTTCAACCTGAGCACATGTGACAGACGTGAAAGGGTCTGGAGATGCCGTGGAGAATGTTATGCTGCCTGCAACATCATTCAGCATGACTGGTTTGGTGGTGGGTCAGTGATGATCTGGGGAGGCATATCCCTAGAAGGACGCACAGACCTCTACAGGTTAGATAATGGCACCCTGACTGCTATTAGGTATCGGAATGAAATCCTTGGACCCATTGTCAGAACCTAGCGCTGGTGCAGTGGGACCTGGGTTCCTCCTGGTTCATGACAATGCCTGACCTCATGTGGCTAGAGTATGCAGGCGGTTCCTGGAGGATGAAGGAATTGATACCATTGACTGGCCCCCACGTTCACCTGACCTAAACCCAATAGAACACCTCTAGGACATTATGTTTAGGTCCATCTGGCACCACCAGGTTGATCCTCAGACTGTCCAGGAGTTCAGTGAAGCCCTAGTCCAATTATGGGAGGAGGTTTCCCCCAGGACACCATTCGTCGTCTCATTAGGAGCATGCCCCGACGTTGTCAGGCAGGCGCACAAGCACGTGGGGGCCACACAAACTACTGAGAATCATTTTGAGTTGCTTCAATGACATTTTGGCGAAATGGACCAGTCTGCTACATCATTTTTTCATTTTCATTTTTGGGATGTCTTTGATTTCCCCCTCTATAGGGTGATCATTTTCATTTCTATCAAATTATGTGGCATCATTTTGTTACTAATACATCACCTACTTTTTTATCAGGAAAGATATTCGAGAGGGATTGGGATTATGGCTTTGAACATTTGTTTCTTTGGTCATCAAAACACTTTTGGCTTTGATGATAGCATTTTAATAAAAGGTTTTAACAAACTCACACCAGCCAGCAAAACAGTAAGAAAAAGCAGTTTCAGAAATAATAAACCCAAAATCTAGTCCAATCACTTTTCCAATAGCTATGGCAACAGGAAACACAGCTACACAAGAAAATGTTGGAGCTAACATCATTTGCCACATGACTGAATCTTTTCTGGGGAAGGATACGACAGAGCAGGTGGAACTGTTAACATCAGGGGTCCCTGATCAAATGTCCAAAGTGACTGAAAGGATGAATCTAGCCTATGTGGATGAGGGGATACAACAGTGTGAACGTCCACTGACAGAACACAGTAAAGTACATTTCATCTTCGTTTTGGTCGAGAAAGTTGTTCTCAACCTATGTTATAGTTTAAAGATCATGCCAACAAATGCCGACAAAGTGATTAAGCACGTGTTTGAAAAAGTCATGGATGAAGTTCAGGATACAGATTTGTACTTTAGGTGCAAAAGTTTCAAAATCTACAAGGAAATTTACATCAAGCTGATTAAGAGATTTGGTAGTCCAGAGGCAGCGCTATTTCTACTGAACATCAAGGATCCTCTTATTGAAGAGTGCATCATTACTCTTTTAAAGCAAAAATTGATGAAGCCAACAAAGAACCAGAACGCCATCCAGAGGTTCTTCTCCACTTTTCGAAGAATCATCTGTGTGAAGAGTGCAAAATGTGGGTGTCCTTCAAGTCCACCAAAAATGGAAACATAAGAAATGGAATATATAGTATATATACAGATGACAAACTTCCACATGGCCTTTGTCTAAACAAGACACCATCATGTGGCACAGATGATCCAGATTTTATTAAGAGATGGGAACAACTGGTCATTTGATCTAACGCTGCTGATCATTGAGAACACTACAAACAACAAGTGCTAGCCCAAATACAGACATTGGAATCTAAGCTCCAAGCCTGTGGTGACCAAACTACCACACTCCCAGATGTTCTTGAAAGGTTCAAACAAATACTACAGCAGCAGAAGTTTCAAATGTATGAACAAGATACAAATGATTCTAGGAACAACAAAGTTTTCGATTGGAATAACAATATTGCACTGCTCGTGCTAACAGGAGAAGCTCTCAACCATGAGACAAAATCAGTCGACGGGCTCATTGTTAAAAGACTTGCAACTACTGATTTGAGCCAAAACACCCAGTACCCAAGGTACAGAACAATACAACCACTGCTCAGACCTATTATAAGCTGTATTGGTCGATCACTGAGACCATGCCTTCTAATCTGAAAGACACCTACAAACCTATACACATACCGGTATGTATCTTCCCCGATCAAAATTATAAACACACCTTTCATCAACTGTAACTTATTGACTCCTTTGTTCTTGCAATAAAAGTTATGTGCGCCAGACAAAAAGGTGTCTCAAAGTCCGTTGTTCAGAAAACAAAACTGCAATCTGCACAGAAATACTGATTATTCTATGTATAGCAAAATGCTATATTGAAGAAAATTGTGGGTCTCCAGCTTCCCTTTGGTTTGAAGGTTTAGAACACTTAGGAACTAAAGGGAGGCGATCTACTCAGGGTACTCTCCCCAAGGAAAAATGTTTTGGATTGAAAAACTGAACACCATGCAACCAGAGGGACTAAATGAAAACTTTCCATTTAAACCTTTCTTGTAGGTATTTAGTTGACAGTTTTTGTTTTATTTCCCTTTCTGCTTTACTTTCATGTCAGCAATCCTTCACTCTTTGCTATAATAAGGTGTAGATCTGACTAACCATTGTTGTCTGTGAAGATAAAGTGGACCTCAGTGTTTGTACACATGCATGACCTATCCAGATGTTCTGAGTCTACCGCCAGGTGCAGATAGTTTTGATGATTGTGAATTGAATATTTGATAATCTTATAAAAAGAGGTGTTTACCTAGCTGCGCTATATGCTCTGAGAAAGGCCTTTTGGTCTGATGAACATCTGAGCCAGTAAAATAGAAATCTTTTCCCTGGAATGTAATATGCTAACCATTATAATTATAATTTGATAGATGAAAAGTAAGGGGAAAAGTATGGGGGCTCTTCACTCAGATGGAGTGAAGCGCAAGAAAGAAAAGTTGTTTTGGGAAACCTTTGAAAGGACCTAGTGAAAATGGCACAAGCTGGCAAAGCTAGCAGGTACCTGCAGTGCGATGATTGACATTTAGAGCAGACGTGAGTTTTGCAAAATTGCAAAGTAACAACTGACTGAGATAAAGAGCAAGCTCACCAAAGTTATTTTAATTTTTCATTTAAATTTCCCATTTAAATTTGAAAAAAATGTATATATAGATATTTTTTCTTCATCAGTAATACCTGTGGCTACTATTGGCCCGAATATAAGACGGTGTTTTTTGCGTTGAAATAAGACTGAAAAAGTGGGGGTCGTCTTACATTCGCGGTCTAGACATTATACCCATTCACAACGCTAGATGGCGCCAGATAAAGCGAATGCTGAACTTAACGTCCCAGGCCAAAGCGAACGCCTGTCACGAAGAAGAAAAATAAAAATAGCGGTAGTACGAAGAAGAAAAATAAAAAAATAGCGGTAAGAAAGAAAAGAGAAGAAAATAAGAGAAGAGATAACAGAAAATAGAGAAACGTAGCGACAATATGGAGAAAAGTGGGTCGAAGATCGGCCAGGTTAACCGGCATCTGAGGAAAAGTTATGACGCAAACTTCAAAATGATGGTAATAAATGAGGCAGAGTCTTCAAACAATTGCAAAGCGGCTGTGAAATATGGTGTCACAGAGTGTAATGTACGGAGATGGAGAGCTCAAAAAGATCACCTAAAAAATGCTCACAGTCAGAGAAAAGCTTTCCGTGGTCCTCAGAGCGGCCGCTTCCAAGAGCTCGACAGGAGGGTGTGCGCGTACGTGGACGAGAAACGAAAGGACGGGATGCCCATCAGCAGAGCTGTCATTCAGCTCAAGGCCGTGGAAATAGCCAAAGAGATGAACATACCCACGGCTGAGTTCAGAGCGAGCCTCGGCTGGTGCAAAAGAATGATGCGGCGTAACGGACTAACGCTGCGACGCAGAACAAGTCTAGCCCAGCGCCTGCCCTCTGACTCTGGAGAGCTGTTGTCTTTTCAGCGCTATGTGATCAATTTAAGGGAAAAGCACTGTTACCCACTGGATCAGATTGGCAATGCTGATCAGACACCTTTGTTTTTTGACATGCCAACGTCTGTCACTGTACACAAGAAAGGCGAGAAATCTGTTATTATAAAATCCACTGGAAATGAGAAGAGCCGCGTTACCGTCATGTTAGCCTGCCTCGCAGACGGAACCAAGCTCCCTCCGTATGTGGTTTTAAAGCGTAAGACAGTGCCTAAGGAGGCGATGCCAGCTGGCATTATTGTACGTGCCCAGGAAAAGGGCTGGATGGAGACCGAGCTTGTAGTGGACTGGCTCAAGGTTGTGTGGGGCAGACGGCGTGGGGCGACTCAGAAAAAATAGGAACATGCTGATTTTGGATGCATTTTGTGGACACTTGATGATCCAGTCAAAAAACAAGTGAAGGCGATGAACGGCGACTTAGTGATCATTCAGGGGGGAATTACAAGTCAGCTGCAGGTGTTGGATGTTGTGGTCAACAAACCATTCAAAGACAATCTGCGGAAAAAATACACAGAGTGGCTCCTGTCTGGTGATCACGCACTCACACCGACAGGAAAGATCCAGAAGCCTTCGGTACGTTTGCTCTGTGAGCGGATCCTCCACGCATGGGATGCAGTTTCCCCAAAGAGCATCATCCACGGGTTTAAAAAGTGCTGCATATCAAATGCCCTGGACGGCAGTGAGGATGACGTGCTGTGGGAGGAGCCAGCGGAGCCAGAGGATGGGAGTGAGGAGTAAACCAGTTTGCATTATTTTATTGCAATGTTTTTCCGTACTCAGATTTGTGAGAGACAGTTTTTGCATGATTTGAATGACGCAAAATAACATGCTTTTTCTCACGAATATATTGTTATAATCATTTGTTTCAGATGTACTGTAATTATTTTACTGTAATTATTTTCTGTATAAAAATTAAATTTGGTGTTCAAAAAGTCTTTTTTCAAACTTGAGTGTAGAGGGGGTCGTCTTATAATCAGGGGTGTCTTATATTCGGGCCAATACGGTAAGTCTAAGCTTGGGGGCAAATACAGGGCCCTCGTACTTTGATCAGGTGGGATTTTATATATCGTATACAGCATAGTAAAAAAGATTTACCTGCTGGATCGTGGAACTACGAGGTCTGACAGACATTCATAGGTGCTTTCCCAGTGAAAGTAGCTCCCTCTACAAATTTTAACAACACAAAAAAAGTGTCAGAATTAAACAGAAAAACTTGTCAGAGGGTATAACACAAAAGGTCGAAGATATGTGACACACCTGTTCACAAACACCAGCAGGGTGGTGAGGTACTCTGACACCACCAGATCTTCTTCTCTTACAATGTCATTCAAACTGCGATTTTGCAAATTCCCACTGGTAATTCAGACATTGCAATGGCTTTATGTTCATGTTGTAATTTATGTGATTAATTTCATTCTTCAGTTTGAGTTGTCACTCACTGTAGTTTGCGCTCAAGAGTCTGCAGACTTGTTTTTATACCATTGTATGCCGAAGTTCGGGATTTTAACTCTTTTGCCACCTGCAAAACATCCTGACACAACAAATATTTATCAGATGAACAACAACTGGGAAGTTCCACAGACATTGTGACTGTGTGCATAACTTTGGTTTATGTTAGAAAACAATTTTCATTTAATATGCAGTTGAATCTGGAATCCTTTAAACTTTATTTATATAAAGTTATTCATATGGATAAAAAAACTGAGAATCTAACCTTCAAAAAACTGTTTCAAGAAAAGAATATAGATATAGGTGAGATAGAGCTGAGATGAAATGTAAAGAGGATCTGTTTTAATGTTTTATATAATTAAAATAAGCAGACTAGACAATTCCGCAGAAATTGTGAGGGTGTGCCTCACCCTCTGGCCGGTCCCTGCGCCCCCTGTCTGCCTGTTACTAACCCACCAAGCCAATTGAGTGCATTTTGTGCAGCGCCATGTTGTGCAGAGCCTGCACAATGCCTGCTTGCAGCTCCTCACATACCCACTGCGTGTGATCTGCTCCACCACTCTGCCCCACACACAGATTCGCGATTTGAACTGCCTATTTTTAAATGCCTATTTGGACCGCTTAATACCATCCAATTATATTGAGGCTCGTTAGAACCGCAAGACTTTAAAATACATATGAAGTTTCATAATTTTAGCTTTGTGACGGAGAAACGACGAGTTAAACGCGAAGCCTTTGTCAGTTTTGAGCCGTTTTCCCCCGCTATGTTCTGCACTGAGTTAAGAGGAGACCAGTCGGCACTTTAGCTCATTTTATGGGGCGGTTGGTTAACATTTGCGAGTTAGTCGAGGCTTGTGGTTACAAAATGATGTATTTTTTATTCTTATATGAGCTTCCAGGATAAAGTTATGGCAATTTGTTTGGAAGATTTTCCATCTGAATTTTTTCGCTGCTCCGCTCTAGGTCACATGGTCTCCTACTTTAACAACGGTCTAGAGGACATTTCCAGGTGCCCTGCAGGGATATTTCTTGACACAGGGCTGTTGACACCTGTTTACATTTTAAAGTTTGAATGGTCTTTCTAGGTGAATGTATGGAGTAGGTACAGGCCTTCAAACTGGGGTTAAATTCCATGACCTTTCCAGACCTCTCCTATTAGTTACAATGGGATTTTAAGGCCTTGAAATCAAGTATATATTTGTCCCCCCAGGACTAATTACAAGAAAAGTCATATCCACCGACTTCCATAATTTAACTAGGTTCTGGGAAAGTTTGGTGTCTCTATGTCAAAGTGTCTAGGAGGAGATACATGCCAAACTTTTTGACGAAAAAAAAGGAGGATAACAATTAAACAAAGTCACTTCCTGTTAGGCGTAAGAATGGAGGAAGTTGAGTTTTTTTGCAGATTGCTCGGGCGCCGTTGCAGTTACGGTCTTGATTCCCCAGAATAAAATCCGCCGCGCACGTTTCGGTGTTTGGTTCACGACGATGCGACTTACGGTTCCCGTATGATTTCACTTTTTGTGCTGGAGCTCATAGGATAGTAACGGGTGCGCCTAGGAGGCACACCCAATAATTGGAAGCACCTATCCTGTGAAAAAAATGGTATCTGATAATAACAGTTCAATATTTAGGAAGTTGTGAAACACCTGAAAATGTTCTGACACCATATAAAGTGTAATTTGAATAAATATTTTTAATGTCTTTACACATGTTTTTTGTAATTCAAAATCTGTTCGTTTAAACTGACCTTTATCAAGTTAAGTTTTTCTCCGGTGAAAATGGATCCAGACCAACAGTTGTTTTACAAAGGCTTGAAGACTTAATTTCTCCATACTCAATTTGTGGGAATGTTTCAATATACACGTAACAACAATATATGTGTGTTGTGTCTTATCTTTAAATCATACCTTGTTGATAAGGTCTTTCAGGCAGGACAGAGGCATCGTAGTGGGATATTTGGCCTTGTCCCACTGAAACCTTGTGACGTATCTTAGCAGGTCCACTAAAAAGCACACCTGAAGTCATTCAAATCTAAACAGTGAGCATCCGACCAAACAGTATCAATATTACTATTATTCTGAATGCATTAAGCAGCGATGTTTTGTGGAAATATACACTTTAAAAAGCAAGACCGATATGGCTGATTTCAGTCTGTTGTTGCGGCACTATTTGTACTGTTCCCTTTCTTCCTACCCCCTCTCCTTTCTACTTAATGTTATAATCTATAATGTAACATATGGGGTTAAATGGAGCTGGACGGTAATCCTGTTCCCCACTGCATACAGGAGCAGATACTAATCCTGCCGATGGGTCCAGATGTTCAAAAGTAACTCTATCTCCTGGAATCTACTCTACGCTCTCGAAAATGTGCTGGGAGATCTACATTTTCTAACAATGGCACATAATGTGCTGTCCTGGAGGAGTTGGACTGCCTGTGCAACTCTGTAGAGTCCAACTATCTTGTACTCATTTTACTAGTGGTGACAATGACCAAAGCCAAATGCAAAACTTTTCAGAACAGAAAAGATGAGGTGGAATAAGAAATCTCAGTGTTCTTCACCTGTAAATCAGTCTGTCTTTGGAGTTTTTGCCGCTGTGGTACACCTGTTGTTAACACCAAAGCAGCTTAAACTAATTAACAACCCCCCTCTGCTACTGACAAGATCAATATCCCAGGAGTTTAACTGATATGACACTATACCCTGATTAATAAGTGTCTATATTTAATTCTTACATGGTTTTTGGGTTTTGTATACATTCTCACACATTTGAATATACTGTACTTTCAGGATCCAGTATATTTACTTAGTACCTGTTTCACTACATTTCCTAAAAACATACACTTTAGTGTTTGCTTGTACATGTCTGCAGGTGTCTGTTCTGGCACATGCTACAGAGTGAAGACATTCTGGTCCAACTTCAAAGGACTGTTAGCGGGTTTAGACATGGTTTTAGGTTGAGGTTAGAATGGGGTTAAGGTTAGGGTTGGGGGTTAGTTAGGATGGCTACAGTAAGGAGCTGGGGGATGCATTATGTCTATATAAAAGTCCTCAAAATAATTGAAGTACGCAGATGTGTGTATGCATATAAGTGATTTCACCTCCATTGACAAGAGCATTTTCCACCACTTTGTCACTGGATCCCTCTGTCACATCCCTCAAACACTGACATGTGCTCCTGATCACACTGAACAGAGAACATTAGAGAAATGAGTATATCCACAAGCAATGTTTTTATAGCAGCATTAACATTATAAAAGTAATATCAAAAGCAACAAGGTAAACCTAAGGAGTGTCCTCTGACCATCAATCGTGATGCAGACTGCATTAGTTAAAGTTCAGTCCTTAAGTCCTACACGGGGCAAATGATCAAATTCAGATACCATCACCTTTCAGTCAAAATGTCCATGTTGGAGAGATCATCTGACAAACACAGCAGACTGTCCAGAATTCCTTCCTGAGATCACAGCATAGGTTAGTGTCAGACCCATGCTCTGTGCATTTCAATCAGAGCTACATTGACTGTAAAGGTTGTTTTAGACTATGATGCAATTGCTGGTTTGCACAATATAGGTGAAGTGAAATTGGTCAGATGGAACTGAGCCTAACCATATCAACCCTGTATGAATGTCTGACTAAAAATTATTTTTAGTTTAACAAAGCAAACAACAGGTCCTTGAGTCTACATTTACTTAATGCACAATTTTTGTGGCTCCCTCAGGCTCCCTTTGTGACCACAAAACTCACCTTGAGATCAGGAATGGGGAACATGAAGTATGAGGCCAGGTTGGTTTTGGCTATGGTGTGCTTCAGTTTTTCAACACTGGTTATACTGGGCTTGTCCAGAGGGACAGAAATCAACCACAGATCTGCCATTGCTTCTTTGCAACACTTCAGAACGAAAGCTTGATTAAAAAACTTCTCCCTACAAGAACATGGTTGAGACTTAACACAAAACTTACAATTGTCTGGAGAAATTTGGAATTAATGACATTCTTTTATAACATTCTTAACTGTGATGTTTATGCTGTTCTTTCTCACAAAATAATTTTTAAAACAGATCAACAGTCTATAGTTTTCAGAAAAGATGCTCATTATAGAATACATAGAATCCAGATGTAACTTTCCCTGCATGCCTCAAAGCAGTTATGAAAAGACCAGGGATTCTTACCATTAGCCTCTCTTCTAGACTGTTGGGACACTTGTTCTGCAGTTTCATTTGACCTGACTGACTAGGAGAACAATGACACACCTCTTTCAGAACACACACATCATTAGCAGTCAGAGCAAATAAGAGAGACAGTGATGGATTTAAATATGCAGCTCTTGTGAATTTCATTTTTAATGTTTTAATGAATGACATAAAAATGAGAAATTTCAGATGGCTTTTTATCCCTTTATCCTACTTTACTGAATAGGACATAACCAAGTTTTAATAAGATAAGATAAAACTTTATTGATCCCACTTCAGGTATAAGGCGGAAATAAGAGATGTGCAAATACTGTAAGACATTCCGGAGGTAGTATGATTAACTAGTGCGGAGAAAAATGTGCCAAACCATGGATTATTGGTGCTACATTAAGAGTTGTGAATGTTGTACAATCAACAGACTGCAGTTGGGATGAATGACCTGCGGTACCGCTCCCTTTTACACCGTGGGTGTAACAATCTGCTGCTGTAGGAGCTGCTTAAGGCCCCACAGTCTCATGTAGGGGGTGAGAGGGGGTGTCCATAATTGATGTCAGCTTGGCCAACATCCTCCTCTCACCTACCTCCTCAATGGAGTCCAGAGAGCAGTCCAGGACTGAGCCAGCCTTTCTGACCAGCTTGTTGAGTCTCTTCCTGTCCCTCTCTGAGCTTCCACAGCTCCAGCAGACCACAGCGTAGAATATCACCGATGTCACCACAGAGTCATAAAAAGTCCTAAGCAGTGACCTGCACACTTCAAAGGACCTCAGTCTCCTCAGCAGATGGAGACACTTTGGCCCTTCTTGTACAGGGCGTCTGAGTCCAGTCCAGTTTATTGTTGAGATGAACACCCAGGTATTTGTACTCCTCTACAATCTCAATGTCCAAACCCTGGATGTTCACGGGTGCAGTGTGAGAAGCCTTCCTACTGAAGTCGATCACCACCTCCTTTGTCTTGCTGGTGTTGATGCGCAGATGGTTCAGTCCACACCAGGCGACAAAGTTGGCGATGACCTTCCTGTATTCCAGTTCATTCCCCTCAGACACACGTCCAACGATGGCTGTAGCTGGAGTTGTAGCTGGAGTCCGATGTGTAGAGAGTGAAGAGGAAGGGAGAGTGCCCCCATGCTGCAGACTACCACGTCGGACTCACAGTCACAGAGCCTCACGTACTTATGTTTGATTCATTTATAACTGAATCAGAAATGTATACATCAAAATTGTGTCTGAGCTCAAGTTAGTTTATCAATTGCATTATTCATTGTAAGTCATTGTAATTGGAGATTATTGAGACTGCCTTGGTTCACCTTCCATCACTCTGACAAAATACAATCTAATGTTTTGTTAACTGGGCTACGTTAGTGGAAAATGATTTATATTCCATTTGTTTATTTAGCTATAAAATGACATTTTCTTTTTTTCTCAGCCTTTTCTCATTAAATAACCCTTATAAAAATCTTGGTGTGAAACTGGTAACAGAGATTCTGTTAGGCAGAAAAGCAGATGCGAATTGAGCCCCAAATGCAGACACGGGAGAAAGGAGCAGATTCTTCCAAAACTTTACTGAGGAATGAAGGCCAAAAAAGAGAGTAGCTGACTCCAGAAATGAGGATGTCTAGTAACAGAGTAGATGAGAGAGAGAGAGCGAGAGAGAGCACAGGGGAGCAAATAAATATAACGATAAGCCACAGCTGTGCTGATGTGGTGGTGGGAGTAGGCCCAACCTCTCCACTCAGCAAAGAGGAAAACAAGACACACAGGGGACAAGGGAGAGACAAAAACCAAGGAGTCCAAAAATGTGTCCATCCATAGTACAGGTCAGCAGATGAATTTCAGGAAAATCAACATAAACATTTCAAATACCAACATGGAGACAGTTACCATTTGTCGGCCAGAGCTGTGCATCGTACTAGTTGAACGCTAGATGGAAAACACATGGTTGCAGCTGGAGCTGATGCACCAGGCCAAACATCGCACAGGCCAAGTCTATAAAGCAGACTGAAAACAACGTCCGTCTGCTCCATGGACACCCTGCCACTGAGAAATGGCTGTTTTACAGGAAAAGCTCCCTGGACTCCACCAAACGCCCTGGGACCGTCCCAACTGCTGGCAGACACAATGGAGCAGACAGCTTGATAGAGGAGGAGAGGCTAACCCCAACAAATGCCTCGCTACCAGCCGCCATTGGTCCATATGGAAAACCCTGAACCACCTGCAGGTGGGAGAAGGGTGTCACAAGGCATCGTTGAAAAGGTGGAAGTTAACAATGTCTCATGCACATGTGAACAGCTCCAAATCATGGAGTATATTTTGCAATCAGGGGATGGTGCACTGAAAGAACAAGATCACGGGTAGAAGCGGCCGAAATGAGCTTCCTCCGTAGGGTGGCTGGGCTCTCCCTTAGAGATAGGGTGAGAAGCTCTGCCATCCAGGAGGAGCTCGGAGTAGAGCCGTTGCTCCTCTGCTTTGAGAGGAGCCAGATGAGGTGGCTTGGGCATCTAGTTAGGATGCCCCCCGGACGCCTCCCTGGTGAGGTGTTCAGGTCATATCCCTCCGGTAGGAGACCCCCGGGAAGACCAAGGACACGTTGGAGAGACTATGTCTCTCGACTGGTCTGGGAACGCCTGGGGATCCCCCCGGACGAGCTGGAAGAAGTAGCTGAGAAGAGGGAAGTCTGGGCTTCTCTTCTCAGGCTGCTGCGACCCGAACCCGGATAAGCGGTAGAGGATGGATGGATGGAAAATGAATGATATTTATAATCTGTCAGATCATCCAACAACAGCAATAACCATAATCCTAATGATGATACTACTACTACTACTACTACTACTACTACTAATAATAATAATAATAATAATAATAATTCTAAATATTCTTATCGTGCTCGTAGCTTCTACTTCAATTGTCGTTCAATTCGAACGTTGATCACACAGGATTTAATCTTTTATTCACATTCGAAGCAATAGATGGCGATAGAGTACCGTGTAAGGTTCTTACACCTACAGAACTCACGAAGAAGAAGAGCAACCACGTGGGTCCAGTGTAGACAACTCTTGTGTATGGGTAGTGTTATGTGTGAGAGTGGATTCTACTTTCTACGATGCAGCTATCTAGTGTGAATGATGTGAAGATTTACAATTTAAGCCATGGAAAGTCTCTTCCTGAGGTAAGAGAATGGTTTTTTTCTTGTTTTATTTAGCCAGAAAGCCTCGGAATATTTTTATCATAGCTAATAGAGCTAGCTTAAGAGAATTGGTTTGTGTTTTTAGTGATAAGCACACGTTATCTTGAAGTCACGAAACTTCCAGAAACGATAACAATCAAAAATAATTCTTAGTCAATCAATTCCACTTATTGACAGCTTCCAATATCCCCTCAATGCTTGAGATGTTCTGACAAGTCAACTCTTTACGCTTCCTCCAATAAAGTGGCTGTCCGATCGGAAGAAGAGGCAACTTCAGAAGAAAGATGTTGGTGAGTTCACTGCCATGATTTTCACTACAGGTTTATTTTATCTGAATGCATGCCAATATTCAGATGTTTTCAATCCCCTTTTCCGCCTCAGACATCCAGCGCAGGATTGAGCTCATTCAGGACTTTGAGATGCCCACAGTGTCGACCTCCATCAAAGTGTCCAGGGACGGGAACTTCATCCTGGCAACAGGTCAGATGAGATGTCTTTTAACTGCATCAAAGATGATAGAGCTTGAGAACATAAGAAGCCAGTTGATTAATTTTCCAATTATGTTTTTGTGTTCTGTTCATTTTAGGCACCTATAAACCCAGGATTCGTTGCTATGACACCTACCAGTTGTCCCTGAAGTTTGAACGCTGTCTTGATTCAGATGGTAAATCAGAAATATTTTGTTTTCTATATATATGCAAGAAAAGTATGTGAACCCTTTTGGATCACATGTATTTCTGCATAAATTAGAAACAGTCTGCTTAAACTAGTGGTGTGCAAAAAGATTAGATGATCCAAAAAACATTTTGTGACCAATTTATGCAAAAATAATACCTTTTTCTTACAACTGTAGTGTACTCTGATATATATACTGTATATAGTTAGTTATTTACTATAGGATTCTGAAATTTAATGTGAAAAATGTCTGTTCTCTCTTAAAGTCGTGGCCTTTGACATCCTGTCTGATGACTACTCAAAGGTAAGTCATTTAGGATGCTGTCTTGACTCATTAATTAGAAATTAACACAATGTTTAAAATGTATAAATCGTATAAAAAAGTGGACAGTCCCATTTCTCTTGCTTCAGTTCAGTCTTTTTGCTGTTCCTGACTGGTCACTTTATTTAGTTTTTAGTGACTAAGTCGAACCAAGGTGTTACTGAGACCATTTATGATTGAAAAAATATATATTATTAGCAAATGTATACAATTTATACTCTTTTCCTTATATTTTTTACATAAAGATATTTTGATGCAAAGATTATTTATTGGGGTCATTTGAATAATGCCTGGGGCAGATTTATACTTCTCTTCAAAAATACATCCTTCAAAGTAAAATACCACAGTTTTCCATATTCTTTGTGTAATAACTGACAAAAAATATTTTGGCATGATTCATATATTTGTGGGTAATAAAAATGCCTTGACCATATAAAAATGCTGCCTTAACTATATCCAGTATTATTACAGATATATAAAGGTAAATGCAATGAAATTCACTGTTTGTTTTTTTTTCTTTCTTTTCTTTTTACTGACTCATGTTCATGAACACACCACCTCTGCTACATCGTGGCTGTGCAGTTGGTGTTTTTGCACTGTGACCGCTACGTAGAGTTCCACTCCCAGCAGGGACACTATTACAAGACGCGAATACCAAAATTTGGAAGGGACTTTTCATATCACGCCCCCTCCTGTGACCTGTATTTTGTGGGGACAAGGTGAGACTTTGATAAATAGAGGGATCATCAGCATCATCTGACTAGGTAAATAATTTATTCATTTTTTTTCCAGTTCAGAGGTGTTCAGGCTCAATCTTGAACAGGGTCGCTTCTTGAACTCACTACAGACTGATGCTGTGTATGTATTCTTTTTCCGTGTGTATTGGTTTTTATTTTAAACTGGAAACAATTGGTGTTTGCTCTCAACTGGCATTTATGTTTTTGTATTTCTCAATTATTCACCAGGGAGAACAATGTGTGTGACATCAACCCTGTCCATTATTTGTTTGCCACTGGAACATCTGAAGTAAGTGCTGTGTATGTGTGTGCATATGATTGTGTGTGCCTTATGGGCTCCAACTGTTTCTGCGTAGCCTATCGACAACGCAAGCATGTTTCCTGCTCAGATGGGGTTCCTCATTTATTCTTGATGTAATTAATCACCTAAACCAGGGGTCGGCAACCCAAAATGTTGAAAGAGCCATATTGGACCAAAAAACCAATAAACAAATCTGTCTGGAGCTGCAAAACATTAAAAGCCTTATATAGGGCTTATAATAAAGGCAACACATGCTGTAAGTGTCTATATTAGCTGTATTAGCCTACTTTCCAAATGATAAGTAGGCTACAAATACATAATGAGCATTCATGATGAAATGTTTATTTTCTCTGCAGCATCCTGGAGAGAATGAAGCACCACGTGGCCACTTTAAGTTTAACTTCCATTATAATGAGATGGTGAAATTAAATATTTATTATACGCATTTATACAGCATTGGAAAACTTTAAGAATGTTTGTCACGTTTTTCTTCCTACAGAAATTATATTAAAACAATTTACATTTTCATATTTTTGAAAAAGCTCCAGGGAGCCACTAGGGCGGCGCCAAAGAGCCGCATGCGGCTCCAGAGCCGCGGATTGCCGACCCCTGACCTAAACAGTAGAGGGCGCCATATTTTAGCCACCTGTCTATCCAACCTCCTGAACATAGAGCCAAACAAGCAAAAAGGGGCAAATTTCATTCCTTCGCTCACATTTGAGTTCATTGAAAGTGTTTTTTGAGCAAAAACACTCGACCACCTTGGCGAAAATGATAAAAATTAGGATACAATACAAAGTAAAGTTGGAAAGGCAACAATTGGAAATTATAGTTTGGCATATTTACAAATTTTAAGAGGTGCATGACATGTCTCTGCATCAGGCCCGCAGATGATGCAATCTCTATGAAAACCATCCCCCTTAGCAATGCAAGGGGAGAAGAGTAAACTAGGCTACTGGGCTTTAGCAAGAGTGACTAAAGTACAATACTGAAAATATTACATAATTTCAGAGGAATAGGGTGCCCCTACTTGGGATACTTGCTCTTTGTTAAAAGGAGAGATGAGAGTTCATTTGAGATGAGAGTTCATTTGTTTATTATTGGAACTAATAAAGCCAGACTAAACACCTGTAAGGGAAATTGTCCAGCACGCACAGGCCGTGGTCACGTGTTCATTTGCACCACAAACCTTCAAGAACATTCCACTGACAGAGCATCATGTTTCCATGATGACTGCCATGGTTTGTTTTTAATTGACCTCCAAAGTTTTAAAGGAGAAAGTACAACAACGGAGACACACGCTCATATTTCCCTACATAACTTTCTGCAGTTAATATATTATGAGAATCAATTGAGGCTGTGGATAAGCAAAAATGTTGTTTTTGGATCCAGGTAATGTGATGGTAGTAAAACCTCACCCTCCTCACAGCTAGTATTTATCTGAAGTCATCAAAGAGTGAAAGTATAAGCACATACCTACATAGTTCATGTGGAATGAACCGTATGATGTGAATGTCTTTACATTCTATGCCTTCGTGCACATCTTTAGGTCTGTGGACCAAATGAAATTGAAAAGAATACCTGACACTTTTATTACAGAAGGTGTATGATTTTATTTACCTGTCACAACAAAACTCACCTGCATGGCTCCCCCTGTACTTACTGTTGTTACTGTTAAATTGCTTTATTTTCCTTGAATGTTCATCAAACTGCTTTGATTTTTGCCTGTTTGGTAATAGGGAAGGGTGGAATGCTGGGACCCTCGAGATAGGAACAGAGTGGGTGTGCTGGACTGTGCCCTGAACAGCCTGACTGAGGGAACCCAGTATGTAACAGGCGCACACACCACAGACGGCGATTTTAACGGTCTTTTGTTTATTGTATGAGCCACGCTGTGAGACACAGCTCTAATAAACTTGGGTATGGCTCCTAAATGTCATCAGTGCGCATCAGCCATCTACACTGCTAGACGTTGTTTAAAATAAAGAATCGGTCGCTCATATGCATAAGCTGCACAAATCTATGGGTTCTCCTCATGGTCTGACCTATCAACATCTTGCCTTCTGGCTCATTTAACATTTTTGCATTTTTGTTCGTTTTTCCTGGTAGAGTTCAAGGCTTGCCTTCTGTTAGTGCTCTGAAGTTCAATGGCTCGCTCAACATAGCAGTGGGAACCAGTACTGGACAGGTAAATCAAAATTATGTTCTGGCTTCTACTCTGAATGGTGTTTTATTTTTATTTATTTTTATTTTTTTTGCTTCTTCATATTTCTTTGGGAGCTAAAGCTAATGTTGTTACTGTGTTTAGAATCGGCTACATTTTACTGGCATCCTTGGCTGGTATGCTTCTACATCGCTGTTTGTTTTAATTTCCATTGTGTACTTCCCTTTTACTGTTGAATTTCAGCTGCTCATGAGGAACATAAAATTCCAGTTCTTCAATTGAAGTGAAATTGGCCTCAAATGTTTACATTTTGACCTCTGTTCTTAAAGGTACTGCTGTATGACCTGCGCTCTAGCCAGCCACTCTTGGTGAAAGACCACTTTTACAATCTGCCAATTAAATCACTCAACTTCTACAATCAGCTAGACCTTGTTGTTTCTGCAGACTCCAAGATTATAAAATTTTGGAATAAAGACACCGTAAGTTTTCCTTACTGACTTTCTAAATACGTTTTTAGTTTTCAAGATGGCCAATGTAAAGCAGCGACAAGGATCTTGCAGTAATCTACTGTATTTTATATTTCTACTCACAGGGCAAAGTATTCGCCTCCATACAGCCTCAGACAAACATCAATGATGTTTGTATTTACCCTAATTCAGGTAAGTGCAACTTAAAAGACAGGATCGATTTGACCATGCAAGGAAATCTAACTTGTCAGAAGATGCGACTTGTAGCTGTCAGAGAAATGTTATATTTAATTTTTAATGTAGCAAATAGGAATTATTTAATTGACAATCAGATACCCGTTTTCGACCACCGGATGGCGCCAGACCTACACCTTTTAATTTGGCTTGTGTTAATTTTACCGAGGAAGAAACCTGAAAAATCATATACATATATCTTTTTTTTTCTTTACGTAGGGAAATTTAAATTGAAAATCATCTGCAGTTTGAGCTTTGCTCTTTAGGTTTAATTTGAGTAGTATTACTTTGGGCCACAAAGCACACTAAATGTTGTCAGGTTGCACCTGTAAAGTATCTTTTAAATTACTTTTAACATTTAAATATAACAAGTATGATGACATTAAAGAACAGAGTCGGCCAATATGTGGTCGTACACAATGTGAATAAAAGAAACAGCGTTTGCCAAATACTCCAAGCAATGTAAAACTGATTACACCATTTTACTGCAGAAACCTCATCTCTTAGACAACGTTGCATTACAACTTGGTGCAATATTACTACTGACTATGAGTTTATTATACTAAAATGGGACTAGAGAAGTTCAGCCTGGCATCTTTTTTCTCTTTTTTCACCCTGTTACATTGACAGGTATGCTCTTTACTGCCAATGAAGACCCTAAGATGAGCACATTCTACATCCCTGTGAGTACCGCATTTTAACTATTGAGCACAAACTGCTGATACTGTGTCCATAATATGAACAAAACCCTGTGATTAGGTGTTGTACAACAGGTTTGTACAAGTGATTCTGGAGTTTCATTGCATCATTTACACCTATCAAGTATAACATGATAAGTATAAGTACTGTTTTAGGCCATACACACCCTTTCATGGGAATGATGGGAATGATAGTCCTCAGGCTATTGTTCCCTGCCACAAATCCACAATGCTTTCTAAAAGATTTGAGGTGCGTGCGTCGGAGGCCTTGAATTAGTCTCTGATTTCCCTGGCTCTTAATCCATCTGTGGGGTGCTGGACAAACAAGTCCCATCCATTGAGGACAGATCTGCTGTTAAACCTCTCGGTGCCCCATACCACAGCCCATGTTCAGGAGTTTAGTGGAGTCCATAGCTTGATCTGTTGGGGCTGATATGGCAGCAAAAAAGGGGCCATCATAATATGAGGCAGGTGGACATATGATATGCCGGATCAGTGTATTCGTTTCAATTAATATGGTTCTATGAAGCATGATGAGGAAATGTGTGTATAGCAGACATTGACCAGAGTACCGTACACATTATTTTCTGTTGATGGTTTAATCCTAAAAGCTAATTCACCAGGATGTGCTCCAGGGCCACAAACCTCAAACAAGCAAGAAGAAGTCAATCAATAACCTTGCTCACTGTTGCTGAGGTCTAAATTCTGGTTTTGTTATTTTTATAAATATTTCAGTAGGAGCCATTCTGTGTTGGTTTCACAGCTTTGGGCTTCTGCAGTTCTATGCATATATCAAATAATGGCTGCAGCCAGTGTATTCCAGCCAGGGGCTATACAGTGTAAGAATTCATTTGTACTTTGACCGTTATAATGTGTGACTGTTCAAATGTCATTATCGATGTGGGCTGTTACACAAAGTGCTGAGCTGTTCCACAAGAATTTCCCCCGTTCATTGATTTAAACTAGGTGAGAAGTCACAGATAAGAGATCTTTGACGTGAAATCAAACAGGATTTTGTTCAGTTTCCTCTATATGAGGTAGAAGATTTCACCTTTGGAAGGGGAGCCTGTGCTTACAGCGTAGCTTACCCAGCATTCTATTGAAGTAATAGTAATATGAGAATATTCAACATAAGAGAACTAAAAAAAAAACCTTTACTAAAATGCCAGGCACATTAAATTGATTATCTGATAAATAGAACCTGCACTTTGGTAAATCAGTTTTAAGTCAGGGAAGACTTTAGGTTACCCCTAAGAAGACTTCAGGTTATACCTTTAAAGCAAGACTGGGCCTGAAAATGTAATGAATGTCATTACAAAGATTTAAATCTGTAAGCTTTAAATACCATGAATAGAAATAATTCATGTAATGTCAGCAGCAGATAGTTGATCTTTAAATACATAACCAAATTTGCTTTGTTTGAACAAGAATCCACTGTAATCGAGAATACACACTTTATTCTTTTTATCCATCTGACTATTAAAATATCTATTTCAACAAATTTTTTCTTGGGTTTTGTACCAACTCAACAATCTAAATTAGACTCTGGGTCCTGCACCTCGGTGGTGTTCCTTCCTCGATAACCTGACAGAGGAGCTAGAAGAGAGCCCAGAGACCACAGTGTACGATGACTACAAGTTTGTCACCCGAAAGGATCTGGAAAACCTCGGTGAGTCCTTCCAACATTTAGTGTTTCTTTAAAAAAGGGGCATTTAATAGTTTAGTACCTAATTTCTGAAAGTTGTGAATAAAATGGTAATTAAGTCCCAACTCTGAAAGCTAGGCCAAAAACGTTACAATGGCCATGTGGCAATTTCATACCGCCTACACAAGTGGTTGGACTACCTAAATTCAAATCCATGGCACCTGCTGGAAAGGCATTTGGTAAGAAAAGTTGCATGTGGAAGAGGGGAGGAGAGTTGAACGCACATTGGAATGTGGGCTCAGCAGTACAGAGATCAGATGACAAGAAGAATGGAGGGGGTTGGCTGTTTGGGGAAAAATATGAGGCAGGGAGCAAGAGAAGTTATATAACTGTGGATCTGTTTCGAGAGAGAGCACAGTCCACATTCTCTCTGGAGGACTTCATTTTCTTTCTAGACCTCAGTCAAATAAGTCCCTCCCTGTTGGAAATGTATGTATTCTGTTGTAATTTATACATTGAAGAAGTGGATATAAGATAACAATGAGATTTGGAACTATTGATCCCAGTCTGGTCAATTCTATGGCCATGTGAGGATCAACAAAGTATCAGGCTAATGAATATTGATGTTGAATACAAGAACACAACTGAAAATATGTTAAGCAGAATCATGCAAATGTATGGGAGTTATCAAACAATCCATAAAAGGGGAGAGTGCACATACATTGATTATATAGACTTTAATACAGACACACACACATATAGATAGTTAAGTGTAGCTGAAAGAAGTTGGTGCTTTTTCCAATTTAGCTGGAATCTGTTTGAGTGACAGTGATAATTATGCAGAAGCTCGATCGGTATCACTGTTTTTTTATCCTAAGGCCTTGAAATGTTTGTAAGAGGTACAAAACTAGGCAACCACGCCCTGTGCATGAGTTCAGAGTAAATTGCCAAGGAACTAAAATAATGGCACTGTTGTTATATGTGGCTTTAGTAAAAAGTGACCTACTCATCTGTAGCTGCAGCAAATAACAACCAGGCCATTTCATTTTAACAAAAATCTTAGGGCCATTGGATATGAAACTATTTGAACTTATACAGCCATTTCAGGAGAGCTGCAATAGCTGTACAATAGCTCTGAAGCTATAGAGTCAGACATTAGTGAGCTCTAAAGAGCCCAGTTTTTATCAGTGTAATCACTCTAAATTCTGGACCATAGTCAACCAATAATTTTTAATTGTCAATATCTGGCTAGGATGGGGAGTCCTTCAATCAACACATTTTTTATTAGAAAAAAACAATTGACATCAAAAAATGTAATTTAATAGTAGGATTTAGGAAGTTTACTTGAAATAGCAAAATATTTTATGACCTTCCCTTCAAAGGTAGTATTTGATCCAGACATCTGGTGAATAAATATACTTTGTTGTCCTGACAGGTTTGTCCCATCTCGTGGGATCGTCTCTCCTGAGAGCATACATGCATGGATTTTTCATGGACATCAGGCTTTATCACAAGGTGCGGTGTCAAAACTACAGATTAGTTTTCTCTGTGTTGATCATCATAACATGTAACATGATATGTTTGTTTTGGTCACAGGTCAAGGGTATGGCGAATCCTTTTGCATATGAGGAGTATCGGAAAGAAAAGATCCGGCAAAAGATCGACGAGTCCAGAACTCAGAGAGTAAATATTCAGGTACGAGATTCTGAGGAAAAGTGTCTTCTTTCAGCTTTGGTGTACAGTTTCCAAAATGTATTCTTTTACACTTGATAGTAATTTGATTATTAAGCATTTAATCAAATGGGAAACTTAATTTTAGCAGCAAATCTGCCTGTCACAAATATTTGAGCTTTTTTTTCATAATTGTCAGAATTGGCAATTCATTTTCACAGCAACAGCTGGATAAAACTAACATAACTGCCACATTTCCAGCATTTAGCTCTTTTATGACATCATTTCATTGCTTTTCAGACCTTTTACAAGCAAACAAAAATTACATAGTGATGAAAAACGTGTTTCCCGGTCACTCAGAAACACATGGATAGAAATATAGACACAGATATAACATGTAGAAGAGGAGGAAATGGCCAGTCCTCTTAACGCAGCATATCTGGTAATTAAGCGGCTGTCAAGGGCACAACAAAATGAGCTCATTAGTCTGAGATTGTGCTCATTATCTGGGAGCCTCTCACACATGCAGTCGTTCAACAACTAAAATGCAGTTTTAAAATGCTGCAAAACAAGAACAGCTAGGACTTTTTTAACATGGCATTCCTAAACTCACAAATTTGACCTGTCCTCTACCACAAATATGTTGACATAACATGAGCCCTTGCATCTTAACTGTTCATGTCCTCAGCACTGACCCAAAGTGTCTACAAACAAGGTATAAATGTTCAGTGAATGTTGATAAATGGCTCTTATCCTTCTTAAGGTGTATGTGTATTATTAAACTATGATTACCCTTATACTATAGCATATAAAATGATCACAAACAGACTATTCAATTGTTACTTCACAATTTTTTTAGATAAGTAATTGTAAAAATTGTGACAACTTCAAACAGTAGAATTTTAGAATTTTAAAAGACCTGTTTTAGGGCTAATTAGGAAGGCAGTACAGCTCACTGTAATTTTTTACATAATATTGTAGTCTAGCAACAGCATTATTTTCTTGTACTTTTTTTTAACATTCTTTCATATTGTGATTGAATATGCATCAATGTTTTCCTTCCTTTTTGTGAAACCACCTTTCATTTATGTCTTGGTCACCAAACGCCCTGTTTTCAGACCCCAATAGTTTCTCCATGTCTCCTGTCTGCTGAGCTGCTTTCAGAGGTGTTTAATATTTAGGTGAAATGCTCCACTGAAATGTCGAAAAAATAAAAATGAGAAGAGACGAACAAATATTTCCCAAAAACAAGTGAAACCGGTAAAACAAACTTCATCTTTCCTGCATGTATGAACGTCTTTGTTTTTTACGGACATAGAAACTGCCCAAAGTGAACAAGGAACTGGCTCTGAAGCTGATGGAGGAGGGTGACGAGGAAGAGGCTCTGGCCTCAAGGAAAAAGAAGGGCAAGGTAGGAGAGTCCAGTCCCACTTTATTCTGTACAGCTTCACCGTATAATTGGATCAAACCTTTTAGCGCATGTCTCTGTAGTTGTTAAAATCTTTGTTGCTTTTAATATGTAATAATTCCATCCAAAATCATTTACTGTGATTTCAGACACCCAATACTGTTCCCACATTTCCACAGTAACAAAAACAAACAAACCTTTTTACAAAAGAACTGACACCATAACTATTTTTTGCTTTTAAAATATTATTTATTATTTCATCAAAAACAAATCTGCCAGGGAGCGAATTTTGTATGACAAAGTATCGGTGCACTTCACAAACAACTCATGACCCCAAATGCTTTGTCCTACGTTTAGACCCTTCCCAGCATTCTTGGGGATGACCGCTTCAAGGTGATGTTTGAAAACCCAGAGTACCAGGTGGATGAGCAGAGTGAGGAGTTCCGCCTCCTCAACCCTATTGTGTCCAATGTTGGAAAAAAGAGGATTAAGAAGCTGCGTCAGATGGCTGCTGCCCAACAAGTGAGGCCGTATTTGGTTATAACATTAGTTATTACTGACACAATGATAGGGAGCCTTTTACTGTGGCAGGCTCTTTTGGAAGACTCTACAAATGACTTTTGAACATGTTTGCAGGTGGCTGAAGATGAGGAGGAGCCTGAGGGAAAAGGTAGCTCCGAGGATGAGAGCTCAGATGATGACAAGAGTTGGGTGGAAGAGGTCAGAGAGCAACGGCGTCTGCTGCGGCAGGAGGACCGAGACCGGCGGAAGACCGACAGGAAGAACACAGATCGCAGCACCGTTTTACTGGAGAGTGGACAGAGTCAGCAAACATCAGACATGGCTGAGAAAAGGAAGACAAATCAGCTGCAGTTTTATCAAATCAGAGCCGGAGAGGAGTTCAGAAGCTTTAATGATGTTTCCCGCAAGCAGAAACTACAGAAGTATGTTTGTGGAAGTGTCTTGGCTCTAAGTGTTGATGATTATTTTGTTCATGTTTGTCAGGTTTAACACTAGATCATAAATTAATGGCGCTGCTTCAGGGTTTGCAGCTGTTCATAAGAAGGCACTTCATTCTACTTGAAATATGATTTACACACTTTAATCAGTTATAATGCTGATCTTAATCAAGGTTTGAAAAGATTTTAACTTTGTGTTGTCTTGCAGGGCTTCATTGGAGGACCGTTTAAAGTTAGAAGAACACTCTGGGACTAGCAACATGGCTGACAGTGCAGTGGGCAGCAAACAGCTAACTTTTAAACTTCAAAAGGTAAACTTTAATGTGCTGATTAATCCAAAATGCATCCGTTGTTTATTGGAAGTACAAATTTCACACACAGTCTCTAATGGGCTAGAACTGCCTCTGGTCCCACATTAGCCTTTTAAACTGTGTGCTACATTAAGAAGAAATGGGGACACTGAACTGTTGATCAAAACTTTCCACAAGCCAGAAAAGAAATCTGCCTTCTTGTCACGTGGCCACATTAAAGAATATATATGTGATGGAATGTTATCCTTCTGTGTGTTTTTTACAGTCAGAGCAGAACAGGAAGCAGCAGCTGGCTGAGCAGGAACACCAGGAGGAAAGGAAGAAGCTTCGGCGCTCAGCTGAACATCTGAGCACTGGCCGAGGAAGAGGGAGAGGGAGAGGGAGAGGGAGAGGCCGCTACTGAGGGCCCGGGTCTTGACCCACATATGTCTGTGAGCAATAGATCACCTGAACTGATAAGTTGAGGCATGATGATTGACAGGGACAGGTTTTCAATCTAATCACAACAATGGAGACATGGGCGGCAGAGACAGGTGGAAGCGCGCGCTCAACCCTGCTGGTCTTCATTAGGATAGGATTTTTAAAATCTGAGCCCATTAAAAATGCTGATGTTGCCTTCGGTTCTGTAAACTAGCTACGAATACCTTGACTGCATATATTTTCTTTAAACTACTCCACAGTTAATGGAGACAAAAAGATTATTTGTGTGTTTTTAAAGAACTATTTTAATATTGTTAATGTGGCTATTTTAAAGCCAACAGTGCATCAAAAATATTAAGTAAAACTCCTTGTCTGCGTTTTTTTTATTTATTTTTTTTCTGGAAAATATTTCCTTTTGCTCTCGGTTATGGTTGGAAAAGAAATGAAGTGTGCACATTTATCAGCTAATTGCCCTGATAGAAGATCGTGTCCTACCAACACTGCCCCACCCCCCATGTGCTGATCATATGACCCTCCTCTAGTATTGGTGGATTTCAAATGTAAGAATGGCGTAACTGCCCCAGTGTCAGGTTCAGTCAGGTCGGCTCTTTGATTGGATAACTTGGTCCAGTTTTAGGTAAAACTACCTAAAAATACAAACATATGCAGAAAGTGCATCCATATTGTATCAAACATATAGATTGCAATAGGTTTTATTTAAATGCAAAATACTGTAAGGTTTATCTACCAAGACAAAAGAGGAAATGCATTCATTTAGCAATGACACCAACAATCCAGTAACACTGTTGCCAAAGGGGAAAAGTATGTAAGTAAATCTGCAGATCTGTATACATCTATACTGTGTTAATTGGCGCAATAATAAAGCAATTCTTGACTTTCTGAATTCTATGGTATTCAACTCAGTAGAGTAACTTGTGGCTGCATTAAGGGCAGAGTGAGACCTTTCCAGAGTCCATGTCTATAGATTCTTAAGCCCATGGTAATCAAAGAACAAACTCAACTCTGTTGTGCAGCAACAGTGCTAGCTGAATATGTTTTAAGATGAATATGGTGACTCATAAAAAAGGGGCCAAAATCTCCATTTTTACTACATTTGAGTGACACCTCAAAAATCGATTTTATTACTGCTCTGTGACTCCGATCCCTTTTTATGACGACTCAAGCATGTCTTTGTGAAATGAAGCCTCCTGTCGGTCTAAGTCTGAACCCCCAAACCTCCAAATGAAGGATCAAAAGTGTAAAATGTGCTGATGCAGCTTGTTCTGCAACATTCAGGCCAGCCCAGGAAAGCATAAATGATGTTTCTGTGAAGAAGAAGGAATGATGACTCAGCAAAGAGCCAGCTCAAACAACCCTCGGGGCTGCAGGGACCACTTCAATAGTTCACAAACGTCTACATAGCAATGCAAAGATTTTATCACTTCACCTTTTCAATAGCTTTATTAAGGTTTGGGTGGTTTTAATTATGTCAAATCTAATGAAACACTGTACTGTATATAACCATGTGTTACAATTGAGCCCCCCCCCCCCCCCCCCGACACACACATACATACCAACAAAATAAATACAAGTGCAGCTAATATCATTTAATATCATTTAGTCTTTAAAAACTTTCATTTTCTCGACCACTTTATCCATTTTGGGGTGACTTGGACGGTGTTGGTGCCTATCCCAGCTTCATATGGGCGAAGGCAGGGTACACTCCCAGAATGAGCTGCCAGCTCATCCACGGTCCTATGTAAGCATTTAAAGGTTCCATACTTTGCTCAAGAGTACCTCGACAGTGATACTAAGTCAAGAATCTGTGAATTACGAAAAAAGGGTCTTCTTTTAGGTTTGTTAGTTGTCATTTGAAATCTGAAAAGAGACATGTTAATAAGAATATTGTACAATGTGGCTTTCCTAAATAAATGAAAAGCCAGAACTGTCATTGTCTGTGCACGTCTGTGTTGAGTTGCTGGAGTCTGTAAGTCACTTTGGTATCTCCTCAGCCAGATACTGACAAGACAAATTAGATAAGACATCAACCAGGGAGTTATGGAAACTTAAACTAGAACTGGTGCGGAAAAAATAGAAGTCGATGACAAGGAAGAGGAAATAGTAAAAGCTTTAGCTGAATGAAATAAAGTAATCTAATTTCAATGTTTTGTGCAATAAGCGAGGCTTGCCGGAACAAGATCATCGCTAGAACATTTGAAGAAAATAAATTTTACCTTGATAAAAACGTTTTTAAAAGTTATACATTTTGGAGAAAAATTTGCCTGTAAATAATGGTCATGTTGATGGCGTTTGTAATAAATAAAGTTCTTTGGGCTGCCTACAAACATCTCTCAGGGCTTTTTAATCTCATCAGTCAAGAAATGATAACGTCACCTTACTGAAACTTATTACGCAATCAACACAATTTATTTAAAATTCGGGGGTTGTCATTAACTGTATTGCACTTTTTGGACTTAAGTGCATAAAGTTGTGGCTGATTTCATAATTTTCTACATAGACACAAATTTATCACTGTCACCTTATGCTGTACTAAAATTTTCATAGTACAAGACATGTTTTTGCAAGCAGACATGAGCTCTTGGGGGATTATTCCCTTTTTCCTTCTTTCTTCCTCACCAAGGCGGTATGAAACTGGTTGTAGCGGCCGGTCTGAACCGGCTACGTCGCTCTCTATAAATACTGCAAGTGTTGCGCCAGCCTTCACTTCAGTCCAAGAGTTGGAGGAACCAGCAGTGGCAGAAACACCCGTTTTTGACCCTAGTGTCTAATTGTTATGGATAAACTCTTTGTAAATGCTTTTTCAGGTAAGGAATTTACTTTACTTGTATATTATTATTATCATTATTATTTAAACGCAACACTTTCTACCCCCCACCTTTTTAACCTTAGATCATTGGCAAATATCGCTAACGACACATTAGCAATACTGTTAGAAATTACGATAAAGACACTTATTAATCAACTAACATTGATATAATGTAACTGAAGCGTAAATCGTGAATGGTTTTTGGGTTATTGTTAGGTTACCATTACTACGTGGCCGGTGAGACGCAGGGCTAATAATTGTTAGCTAAGTGGTTATATTTTGCCTTTAATAGTCTAAAATTGATAACGGTGGACCTGCTTGCCGTTTTCTTAGAGTGGTAACGTTTCGGCACGACTGTGACCTGTTTTTGAAGTATTATTTTGACATTGACCATTGAGAAAAAACCTCTTTTAATCATAAATGAGAAACCGCCTCATGGCATGAAAAGCCTCTAACGGAACCGGTGTTCTTGTTTACGTCACCTTCCTCTGATTGGTCCGTTTACGTGCCATCCCCCCGTCCTCTCGAACCACTTGCTGCTATTGGTTCAAGCCTGATTTGGGCGGGACTTAATGTTCAGAGCTTTGAAGATTACTATATTGCTGCGGAAGTGATGCGCCCGTTCGTCTCCATGTCACACTTTAATTCCTATGTGCGTAATTTCCTATAAATGAATTTTTGCGGTTGTGTTTAACTCTACTATAAGCGTCATGATTCATGGTAGAATTTAATATGGCGGGCTACTAAAGTCAATTCAATATACTGTTTGTCTTCCTGTTTACAGAATCCTCGTTTTAGGAAAACAAACACTGGCTACTCAGCAGGCCCTGGCCTCGAGTCATATTTAAAGGGTTTCAACTTTACTGGTGAGCCTCCTTGGGCCTTATACTCCTGAGGAACTAGACTACATCACATTTTTTTCTGGTAAGGATATCATTTTGGTCTCTGCTTCACATTTACCTGCAGTTGAAACGAATAGAATTTAACAGTTTTTAGCAATCAATACATGCTGTCCTCTCTCAATAGGAACCAATTAAAGGAGTTGGTGTGACAATGAACACAGAGATGGAATTCTCTTTCTTGGAGGAGGGCTTTTCTGCCAAAGATATTGTTGAGCAGAAGATCAAGGAGTCGTCCGTGACGGTAAATGTCCCACGCTCTCAGTAGATAAGGCACTAACAAATACCATCTGTTCAAAGTTGACAAGCAGTTACTGAAAATATCTTGAATTTTGCTGACCAAATGTTGCTTTTTTCTTCATGGCAGGATGACAGGGATGCCTTCTATGTCTGCGACTTGGGAGATGTGTTGAAGAAACACGTGCGATGGATGAGGGCTCTGCCTCGCATCACTCCTTTCTACGCCGTCAAATGCAACGACAGCGTGTCCGTGCTAAAGACCCTGGCGTCACTGGGAACTGGCTTCGACTGTGCGAGCAAAGTATGTGATTGTGTCTGGGACGACACATCTGCAGCAGTTTCTCTGGCCAATCCTGACACTTTGCATTGTCTCCCTGTAGACAGAGATTCAGCTGGTTCAGTCACTGGGAGTGGATCCAAGCAAAATAATCTATGCAAATCCTTGCAAACAAGTTTCCCAAATCAAATATGCATCTGCACATGGAGTCAAGATGATGACGTTTGATAGTGAAGTGGAACTCATGAAAGTGGCTCGCTGTCACGACAATGCCAAGTAAGACATGTTGCCGTCTGAAATATAAAGGATTTAATGGCATTTCTTTTAAACCCTCCAAACCATCTTTGTATTGATTTAATTTTTTTTTAACTAACCCTGCTCTCACAGGCTGGTTCTGCGCATCGCTACTGACGATTCAAAGGCGGTGTGTCGCCTCAGCGTGAAGTTTGGGGTACCGGTGAAAGCATGCCGAGGTCTTCTGGAGCGGGCTAAAGAACTGGGCCTTGATGTGATTGGTGTCAGCTTTCATGTTGGCAGTGGATGCACCGACCCAAAAGCCTACACCCAGGCAATCGCTGATGCTCGCTGTGTGTTTGATATTGGGGTGAGTCTGAATTTTAGTTTTCCTCCTTATTGTAATGTGTTTTATTTAACCAAATTCACCAAATTTCCATTTTTTGTTTGCCTCCTAGAATGAACTTGGGTTCAAGATGGACCTGTTGGACATCGGCGGTGGTTTCCCTGGTTCCGATGATGCTGAACTCCAGTTCGAAGAGGTCTGATTTTTCTATGAAGAACTATTATTAGCATTATTGTGTTTTCGACTTGATGACTGACACTTAACAATCAATTTTAACCCATTTGTTCTCCGCTAGATCACAGCTGTAATCAACCCCACCTTGGAAAAGTATTTCCCTGCTGACTCTGATGTTAAGATCATTGCTGAGCCAGGACGCTTTTATGTGGCTTCGGCTTACACGCTGGTTGTCAACATCATCGCTAAGAAGGTCATCGTGGACGAAGACTCTGATGGTAAAAACATTGAATCAGACAAATGACAAATCACTTGTGATCACGGCAATAGTTAAATAATTATCCTTCTACAGAGGAGGATGAGAGGACCAATGAAAAGACTGTCATGTACTACGTCAACGATGGTGTGTATGGATCCTTCAACTGTATACTCTACGACCATGCACACTGCATGCCAACGCTCCATAAGGTAAATAAAACTGAAGGATTAAGTTGGCCAGTTGTTTATAGAATCGGGTGATTGTATTAACCTCTCCCCATTTTCCAATAGAAAAGAAAGCCAGATGAGGTCAGGTATTCTAGTAGCATCTGGGGACCAACGTGCGATGGCCTCGATCGCATCGTTGAGCTGTGTAGTCTGCCTGACCTACAGGTTGGTGACTGGCTGGTCTTTGAGAACATGGGGGCCTACACGGTAGCAGCCTCCTCTACCTTTAATGGCTTCCAAAAACCTGACTTGCACTACATCATGTCCCGCCCTGCCTGGTGAGTTGAAGTGACAATTGGACAATGGTAGTACAGTAAAGTCCTCTGGGTGTTAATGTTTATCCACATGGGCTTTTCCCAGGCAATCTGTGCAGCAGATCTCCTCCCAGGGAATGCTCCCCCCTGCTGAGGAGTCGAGCCTGTTCGAAGCGGTGGGGTGTGGCCGAGAAAGCAGCTTGGATATCCCGATGAAGTCCTGCCAAGCCAATGTGGTTTAGATGAATCATGTCATGTATCCCAATGTCTTTCCATTCTCCATTGCGTTGAAAATACCATTGTATAAAACTTCAAGGCCAGTTGTTTGAAATTCCAAAGCTGATTTCAAGTTTCTGTATGGAAGTTGGGGGAATTCATCTTGAGCATATGAGGCTAAATCATTTTCCATACTTGTGACTCAGATCAATCACTTGTGATCTGCCCTTCAAAGGAATTGTGGTGCGTTAAATTCGCACAGAATTTGCATAATTTAGAGATTTTCAGATTTTGACTTATTCTAACATTAACTGAGTCATTGAATAAGGTAAACGTCCGACTTTGGTCAGTGCGTTGGTCGAAGTTGCCACAAACCCCACTGAAAGGTGGCCGAAGCGTCACCTGCAGATTCTCACTTGGAGGTAGTTGGAAGAATGATGTGAACCTCAAATGGCTGCTATGTTTCAATATTTATGTTTTCTATGATCTCTTACAAGGAACCAAGTTTTTTTTTTTTGCCTTTTTTGTGGGGGGGACTGCACAGGCTATAAATTCATGGCAAAAAATGTGTGCATAGTTATGAAAATACTGTATCTGTGCTGATGGGGTTCTTTTTCTACTAAGCAGACTTGTAGATCGATACAGAGCAATGATAACTAGTCGTCGGCAGTAGGCGATATCTTACTGCATTTCACAGATACTCAACATTATTTCCAAAATATTTTTTAATATACAACATTGTTCATTTCTTTAATGTGAGCGTAAGTAGTCAAAGCCTAAACCTGCATATACTTCTAGAGCTCCAACTGATATGTAGGACTTTTTTATTGAAACTGTAGCTTTCTTAATGAAAATTTTGTAATAAATATACTTTGGGCTGTTTTTTGTTTTATTTACTGTGTGTATGGAATAGCAAAATACCAAACAAGTCAAATAGAGTGCAGCTTATTCGCAGTGTTTTCACTGATGGAATTTCAGTCACAAAAAGGTCAACTCACAATATCACTGAAACTTTAGTGCTGTTTTCTATTTTTATTAAAATGAAATTACACAGCAGGTATTTCTGTTCATATAGTGCATTTTGCTAAATGTTACAGTTTAAATCACTATTTGAAATATATTGTACATGATTCCATCCTGCAGATTTAATAGGAATTATTTGTTATTTATCTTCAAAGAGCTTTTCAACCAACACTTTTATCCCTGGATAGTTTAAGAGTGTTTGGACAATGTCTAGGAGAGAAAGACAAAATAGATATTTGACCAAAGAAAATAATAAATCACTTTTTTCCTGTATGTTGCTAATTAAGGCAACATGTTAACAAATAATGTATGAAATGAACTTTAAAATGGCGCAAACACAAAATGATGGTACATAAATGGTGATGCACAGCCATATGTTTGTGTGTTCCAAGTTATCTATAAATGATCTCTCAATTGGTTAGTTTAGATTTTATATAATATTTATTTATGACTTTAAAAAAAGTCCTGGCCCTAGAACAGAGAAGCAAATCGGGCCTCTGCGCATTTTAATGGCAGTGGAATATGAAAAAGTTTATTTTGAGTTCAACATTTGAGAATTCTAAGAAGAAATATTTAGGTATTGGCTGTAGTGGGTAGCCGGAAACTCTACATCCGTTTGATTACAAGAAACTCCTTTGTACTTTTGCTTCTTTATTGCATTGGGACCAAATTACAAGCTACATTATTTTATGATTTATCAATCCCTGTATCAATTAAACACTGTTATGCCACTAAATCTACAAACACGTCTGAAAACATCCCTGGCCAATGATCCCATTAATAATTGTGTTGTATTGAATGTGAAGAAGAGGATGATTCTGTAAATTCAGTATGTTACTATCGGTGTATATTTTGGATTGCTTAATAATTCTGTACTGTATCCATGGAAATGGTGAGTAAAGATGGAAGGTAAGAGTCAGTTGCTGCACGCAGGTAAAAGAGGAATCAGAGAAAGTGTCTTTTTAGAAATACAAACTATAGACATCTAAGATTTCACCACACTCATGTTCTTTTGCTCATAATGCTGCCTGATGTATTTTGTGATGGCATTCTCATTATTTATCTCTTTCCTGAACACCATAATGTAACACTTGGGTGCAAAATGACAGCCAAGGATACTGTAGCTGGAAATAATAATTGCTGCACTTTCAATGGCTTGCTTGTACTTTCCAAACAGACTAGTGTAAATTGGGATGAAGATGATCCAAATGATTAAAAACAGGGTCATGCTGGTGGTAATTAACACTGCATTTTTATACAGATCTGGTAACCGTTTGCCTTTGAAAGCAAACAGGAAACAACTGAGGCCGAGGAAAGCGTTGTAACTGAGCATGGCTATAAAAAACTGATTGGAGCCTTTGTTGCACTGCATAAGAAAGTTCTTTCCAAGTATTGTTTGATTCGGAAACGGGGGGCTTAAATACAGCCAAGGAACACACAAGGCCACTTGAATCCCTGGCAAAATGGTCACAACAGCCAGTGGCTGATTAAGCTTTGTTACCCAGGATCGCATCTTTGGATCAAAGCTGAAGCCCACTAGGATTTGGAGGAGGTTGGCCAAGATGCAGGAGATGCAGAGAGAAAAGGCGATGCAGAAGCCCGGCATGCCAACCATGCAGGAAACTGATGTGGGGACTCCTATAAAACTGAAGGCAGTGAACAAGCACACCAGCAAGGAAAAAAGTTCCAAGAAGCTCAAGTAACCTCCCACGGCCTTCACAATGGGGGTGTTCCGGTGGATTGTGAACAGAACGGCAAACACAGTGGTTAAAATGATCCCAAACACATCGAAACAACTTAAAATGATTGCGAATGGATCCAACCAGTGCAGGAATTCCACAGTTCTGGTCAAACATGTATCTCTCTGGGGGGAGGAGTATTTCCCAGCACCGCAGTGGTGACACTCCTTACCTAAAAAATATGCAAATACATGCAAGTGTCACTGCACAACAAGATGATTGATTAATGATAGTAGAAATGATTAAAGTGAAAATCAAAATACAACAGAAGTCTCAATACAACAGAATGATACTGAGGATGTCAATTTAAGAATTGGTGGGATTTAGCAGCTCACTGGCAAAACTGGATATGAAACATTTCCTTTTATAAACTGACGGATTATTTTCGTGTTGCAATTTTGGCATAAAACCATTTTGAAGATGCTATCTTCACCATTTGAATGTAATGTGCAACTTTGTCAATAAATGAGACAAATCAACACTTTCAATGCATATAATGGGAAAATTCCAATTGAAAATGCAATGAAAGAATTGCATTTTTTGGTCATTTTACCTAGAACCACTTCCATTTTGCCTTGTTTGCGAATGACGGGAATGCTGGAGCGTGTTTATGGATACGCTCGAGGCAAGTCACAGTCCATCATTTGGCCCAAACCACCAGAAAACTTGAGTACAGAAGTAGTAATAACTTTGATCTTGTTGGAGATCATCTTGTAGTTCCCCTGCATAAACTAGATGCACATTCCAAAGATGCTCATAATTTACTCTTTGTTTTTTACTAATCGAACAAAACCACACAGTGAGTGTGTGTGTGTGTGTGTGTGTGTGTGTGTGTGTGTGTGTGTGTGTGTGTGTGTGTGTGTAAAGGAAACACCAAACCCCAACCGTTTCCAGCAGAAAACTCTCCGTCCGCACATGGAACACAGTCAGTGCAGCAGCGTTTGCTTTGCTGTTTTAACTCATGTCCCGGTTTACACGTTTTAGAGCAGTTGAAAGCAGTAACCTTAGACAAGAAACAAAAACATGTGCAACATAATATCGGCTGATGTTAAGGGGGAAACAAATGTACTCTCAACTCTTTAACTTACCATCGCACTGCTCTTGCTAATAACAAGGTCATTTGGGATTTTAATCTCAGAATCTGGCCAGTATTCCCCAATGGTTCTTATATGTGCACCCTGCTTGGCTTCTCCCATGCTCCAATATACAATATCATATCCTAAACTGGGGTCTCCATTGGCATCAAAATATATGTGTGTGTTGTCCACAGTCACGTTGACTTTCTGGATTTCCTTAAGAAGCTGTAGAGAGAAAAACGTCATTCATTTTAAATCAACACGTTTTGTGATCACCTCTCCAAGGACTGGTTTTAAAAAAAGAATTGAATTAAATTGCATGACAAATAATTGATTAAATACTTAGAATCAGGAGAAGGGGTTTGACAATTTTTGTAAAATGTGATCTTAAGCACAGACACAGGGAAGCTCATGTGGGCATTAGTCTTATGATAGTTTTCAAATGTAAGTTTTGAATTTGCTGACTATCCAAAGGAATATAGAGCTAACTACACATTTACTTTCATTTCAGTGTAAACAGGGCATTACGTATCATGAAATTAATTAAAATAAATAAATAAATCTGCGGATAGTTGCCTAAGTACATGCTGGTTAATAAAATCGTACAAATTTTGTTGGTAATCTTTAAAAATAACCATTTATCGTGTATCCGGTTATGCTAGCTTACCACGCTGACTGAAAACCAAGAAATCAACTGGCCTGCTACTTAGCCTTCTCAGCGTTAACTGAACAAGGGATACTTAATGATTTATCTCATCAATTAAATCTATTGAACAGAAGAGAGAAACTACAATACCTCCAAGGTTGAAACTTTGCCTTTGTTTTTACACTGGGAGTTGTCACATTTTAGCAAGTGCCTGAGAGCCTCTGCAATGACCTGAACAGCCAAGTAGATATTGTAGGATTTATCCTGGTCGACGAAGGTGGCCAAGCAGTTTAAGTCCTGACACTGCACTGTGTCCTGTTGCCTGTTTTTTTGGGAACAGTTGCCTTGCATGTTCTCCTCAGACTGGTTAGAGCAAAGAGGATAGTGTGACAAGTAATGCTCCAGCATAGCATTAGTGGTGCCATTAAACTTGGAGATGATGTAATCTTTAAATCCAGGCACCTCGTTCCTCTTAGAAATAAACCCAAAAACCTCTCCGGCCTTGTCGATGCCTGGCAGTGTGGAGACCTTTGTGGAGGTGGACCACGAATCGCTTGCAATCCAAGTTCTATTCAGGTGGTTTTTAATGGCCGCGTTCATGATGACATCAACATTTGCATCCTTGGTGAACATGATGATGGCCTCAGCAGCGGATGTATTGATATTGCTCAACAGCTCAGCAAGCTTTGCCTGGGCTTTCAAACTGTTTTGGGAGAAGTAGTCAGGCAGGATGTCTACAAAGTCAATGCAGACATCTCCCATTTCCCCCAACAGCTCAACGATGTGGTCGCTGCCGTACTTCCCGTACTCGTCGTCACTTCCTACAATAGCCACTGTTTTCCAGTTAAACAGCTTCACCAGCCGAGCGATGGCCTTTGTCTGATGCTCATCACTCGATATTGTTCGCAGAAACGTGGGGAACTTCAACTTCCTGCTGAGTTGCTCACTAGTTGATGAATAACTAATCTATTGGGAGAAGTTGGTGATTTATTATGAATTCAGAATAGATTGCAGAATCAAAAACAAAGAAAACAAACCTGGGCCACCGAGGACAGGGCCAAAATGCGTGCAACGACAGTCGACACCTCGGAATAGTTTTCACCAATCACTGCCTTGATTTTGGGTTCTCTCAAAGGAGACGGGTAGCCTTCGGGTACAAAACACCCTTCAGAGTCCTCCGAGGTCTTCAGAAGCTGGAGTGTAGCTCTGATGGCGAAGCTGACGTCCCCACAGGTGTCGTAGATGTCATACCCCACTGTGAAGTTGGGTAGAAGCCTTGCCATTCGCTGGTTTACTTCACCGATGGAGTATATCATCACTTGAGTGTGCAGGAATGTTCTGAGATCATATCTTTTAAGAAATGACCACACAATCATGTAAAAAGTGAAATTATTTATAGACCAATAAGATTTTAGGGCTGGTTAAGCACTTACGCACTGCAGGATAGAGGTCCGTGTCTCATACTCCTGTTGGTTTTCCTGTGAACAGGGAAGAGGCCTCCAATGGTGATGTCCCCTGGAGAATAGGCGCGTAGGGGTTCGTTCTCACAGGAGCCAAGGCAAAACACTGCAACAGCTACAAAGAACAGCAACATTGTTGGCACACAGCAGTGGACGTGCATGTGAGCAGTCACGCCGCACCAGTATGAACTCCTTCCTAATGAAACCTACCTGGTGAGAGTAAAGGGGAAAACGTCATTGTGCTATTGGGGTTGGATTGGCTGTGCATGTATGTGATTCTGTTTCTATTATTTTATTGTTTTATTATATTGCAGGGGTGACATGGATGTATGACGTCTATAGAAATACTGTATGTAATTAAATGACTGACAATAGGAAAGTTTCTATGTGCAAAGTATAATTGAAATCGCGTTGTTCATGTTGTAGAATGTCATGAAGGGTGTTGAATCATTTATGTTGTATATGTGTTTGAATTTAACAACCAATGTTTAAAGTGTTGACCTGTTGCTTTTCTTAGCTTCAGAAGAGAACCAACGCTAACAATGCTAATTAATTTGGAGGGAAATAAATGTGCTATTGTTGCTAATTAGCAGCCGTTGCTGATGTAAAACATTTGTTATCATCTCCTCTTGTAATTCAAATGGAACCTATTAGGTCATATAAATAAGGCTCAGTTTCGTTTTGATGTATTTTTTTGCATTGACAAATGCGTGTATATTAACAACAATATGTTTGTGTGCATGCGGAATAAAAAGTGAGAAATTGTTATATAACATTGAGCAGAATAGAGCTGAGGAGACACCAGAGGGACCTTTGCTTTTGAGTGCACATGAGAGGACGAAGACGCACATGCTCGGTGACCTTCAGGACAGAGGAGAGGACGTGGTAGTCAGCAGAAAAGGTCATGGGAGGTTTGCTGCCATCTGCTGGGGAGCTGGTGCAACACTGGTGAAGAGCTACAGCGCATCATCAGCGACGCCCAGCCGCTTCCAATCTATCTACAGTATGTGGTTTATCTAATCTATATGGTTTATCTTTGTCCAGAGACCAGAAGAAATGTGCACAGTGGCACACATGGTAGTTCTCCCAGGAAGTGACGTCAGCATAAATCATTGTGGGATTTTTGATTATTGTTTGTTTTCTGTCAGGGTGAACACAATATAGTCTGATTCAATAGAGCAATTCATGGAATAAAGTTAATTTTACTTGTCTTCTTTCTTGTCATAGTATTCAGTTATTAAAATAAGCCTGTTACCCAGCCTGCCTAATATTATCTGGGGTCTGCTATCTTGAGGTTAGGACTGACTGACTGACTGACTGACTGACTGACTGACTGACTGACTGACTGACTGACTGACTGACTGACTGACTGACTGACTGACTGATGTCCAGCACTCGAGGCATCCATTGCTTCTTAGAAAGCAGCACAGCAGAGTGGTGTGTTTCCAGAGCAAGAACAGAACTAACGCTGCAAGAGAATATGCAGAAATAAACATAAACACCAAAGTTCAGACTCCTTATTAGCTAAAAATGATCCCATAGTGTAATGGCCTGAACAAAGCATGCTTCAATAAATGTCACCTTGAAGGTAGTCTTGTTTTGCTTAATCTAATGTCTAAATGTATGTGTAGGTCAATGTGGTAGAAAACGGCATGTTTACTGACTAACCTACTGACTAACTCTAACTGCCTGTGCAGCCATTGGCAAGTATGGTAGACACCTGACATTGTGCAAGGCTTGTGCATTCTTCTTCTTCTTATTCCTACGTTATTGTTTTTATACTGTCATGTAAATATCATTAGGGACTGAAAAAAGGAAATGAATGAATAGAAATATGTTCAGGGTCATCTTGCACCTTGTAAGTGATGCAATATTTCCAGCTATCACCACTGGAATGTAGCTAAGCTACAGTGGTGCTGAGCAAGAGCCAAACGGTTCTCGCAGGCTTCCAGCAAGCGAGTTTATGAAGAATGAATTCTGTCCACCACCACAAGAGGGCGCCCCACACCAGGGACGCTTCCCCGCCCAGACTTCCCAGTCTCTCACAAGTGCTCATATTTATCAGTCGCAGAAAAAAAGAAAAAAAAGAAAAAAAAACACACAATAGGAGATAAAATACTGAAATCTATAGAAATCATTGTTTCAGACCAAATATTTCATTTGATGGAATAAATAACTTGGTATATATGATGATTTGTGAAGCTAAAAACACACAGTTGGTTGGAGGAGTAGTAATGAGTATTAAATTTATTGTGTTCTCACACATATTTGAAGTAAATGAATCTAATGAACCTCTCGTTTGACACAGCACATGCTTGACAAGCACCTGATTTGTGCCCTCCCTTCATTCTGTCCCCGCCCGTCTCTTGATTGGACCGGGACCGGGACCGGGACCACCCCCCAGTTGGAAGAGCAGAGCAGATTTAAATGGGGCGCTGTGGTGGTTGACCGAGCCGGGCGAGATGAGTTCACCTGTGTGGGTGCTGCTGTGCGTCACCAGCGCGCTGCTGGCGTCTGGAACTCTGGGTCATTTGGGATCACACAGCCGGCAGATTCACGCTCTTCACCCTTCAGTCCCACAAGAGCAGCAGCCCAAACCGAGAGCAGAGACCTTCCATGGAGGGGACGTCGCTCAGATGACCCGGGAACGGCGGAGAAGGTCCACAATTACGCATGGTAAAATGACGTCAATATCTCAGTTTAAAGGATGTTTTGCTCGGCAAAATAAGATTTTTAAATTTTTAATGAAACTATTCAAGAAGAATCATAAACTTAAGCAAAATGGGATTCTGTTGTTTCCCTGCAGTGCGTAATGTTTCAGATGTATGATCTTGAATTTTGCTTTTGTAGGTTTTTAGTAGGTTACAGGTTGTCAATCACAGTGGATTATGAAACAAAAGTGTTTTTAGTCTCTTAAAAAGGAGACTGGCGCTTAAAACTCTCAACTCAAGTTTCTATTTCAGAAGTCAAATCCATTATTCAGAAATCTGAATGTGACAGAATTGTCTTGCCCAGAAATATGATGAATAGTTGTGATAAACATGTAAATAAAATGCAGTCTGGTAATTTGGGGAATCAGCCTTTGCTTCTTCTTATGCCACAAAAATATTTAAAATAATTTACTATCTTAAAATCACCTTCATTAAAAAAAACAGAATTGATTATTTTTGAGTTCTGTATATATTTTGCCAAAACAACAAAGTAGCAATAACAGCCATATTTTTAAGGTCATGTTTGTCAAGCTCATTCTAATCACAGATAAGTTATATCAATCAATCAATCAATCAATCAATCAATCAATCAATCAATTTTTATTTATATAGTGCCTTTTACAATCAAAATTGTTTCTAGGCGCTTTCCAGAATCCCAGGGCCTGACCCCAGACAAGCAACAGTGGCAAGGAAAAACTCCCCTTTAACAGGAAGAAACCTTGAGCAGGACCAGGCTCATGTAGGGGGACCCTCCTGCTGATGGTGGGGCTGGGTAGAGAGAGGAGAAGAGAGGAGAGGAGAGGAGAGGAGAGGAGAGGAGAGGAGAGGCATAGATCATACAATACGTACAATACACACAAAAATACATAATAATAAGTAAAGTAAGGTGCAAGTTGAGTGGGTCAGCGGGGGTGGAGGTCAGTATGCAGCTCTGAAGGCGGCGATACCTGCGATACCAAATAATATCTCATCTTCAGGCAGTTTCTGCCTCCTTTCACAGTCATTACTGCCCTCATTACAAATAAACAACAAAAGTATCTGTATCTTCATATCATTTTCACAGCAACAAGGTCCAACTGCAGAAATCGCCCCATAGACTTGGTCTTCATCATAGACAGTTCCAGGAGTGTGCGCCCCACTGAGTTTGAAAAGGCCAAAGAGTTCTTCCAGGACATGGTGGACGGCTTGGAGATCGGCTTCGATACCACACGGGTGGGCCTTGTAAACTACGCCAGCACAGTGCAGATCGAGTTTCCTCTCAAGATGTATTTTGACAAGACTGGACTGAAGAAGGCTTTGGCACGTGTGGAACCGCTCGCTTCTGGCACCATGACAGGCATGGCTATTAAAACTGCCATGGAGAAAGCTTTCATTGCGGAGGCAGGGGCTCGGGTCAACTCCCCCAAAATTGCCAAAGTGGCTATCGTAGTGACAGATGGGAGGCCCCAGGATAAAGTAGAGGAAGTATCAGCTGCGGCACGGCAATCTGGGATTGAGATCTACGCAGTGGGAGTAGACAGAGCTGATATGACATCCCTCCGCCTTATGGCCAGCCAGCCACACGATGAACATGTGTTCTACGTGGAGACCTATGGTGTCATAGAGAAGCTCACCTCCAAGTTCAAAGAAACCTTGTGTGGTAAGGATGACGATAATGGGAGTGCCGCTTTTCCTTTACATGGCAAATTTGGTGAAATTGGACTAGAACCAGGAGACAGAAATGGACTAAACAATGAAAAGAATGATAAAGGAATCAATGGTACGTCAGAAATTTCCCTTAATTTTTCACCCCCTCGGCAGCAGCACAGAGGGAATCCTCCATTCTGAAGTTACTTCTTTTCTCCTGTCGTTTGACACAGTAAATAACTGGACACATAAATTGTTAAATCTCATTGGAAAGCTGCTGTAATATTAAATTGAAACAGTTTAAAATGGATGAAACCCAACATGATGCTGCCTACACCTTCCACTGGAATCGCCTGCTCTTTGCACTCTGCTCTCCACCGCATGTCTTTGACCAAGCAAGTCCATGACATGTAACACCTTCACAGGTAACACCTTCACAGCACGTACAAAACAAAACGGTACAACAAAATATTCCAAAATTATATGTATATATATATATATTTTTTTTTTTTTACTTTTTACTTTACTTTGTGTCTTAAAACACAAAGTGCTGTAGTTTTAAAAGAAACCCTGTTGTATTAGAATGATTAGTTCTATTTAATTAAAAGCTGTTGATGGCTTTTGGTTTCATGATTTATGTTAGGTTATCATGCATATCTGAGTCTAAGGTTTTTTGTTTTTATTTTTAAAAAAACATCCTTCTAAATTTCTTTTCCATCTTTTGACGGTTAAAATATATTTAAAATTATATGTGTTGTCAAGTTTAGGTACATGGCTCTCTGATAAGCTTTTAAAAAATGCTTATTGGCCCAAGCTCTTTGTCGTTTTAAGATTCACACTGACACAATATTTTCATGGCTAACCAGCCAGTTCCAGCAGCTTGACAGCTGTGGTGGTAAAACACCACAGTAAATGCAGCCTCGGGCATCCGTTAGTGATGGTGCGTTTACTTTCCTAACACAAATGAGCTTCTGGCACTGCAAAGCTGCAGACAATCGCAAAATCATACTCAATATCAAGCAAATTAATCTGCTCGATCTGCACATTTTATTGCTTTACTTACACCTTACTAACCTCGTAGTGTCACAAAAGCATAGATTCATGATTTACCTTAAGCCAATCAGGTATTTCAAGTGTCTTCTCTAGGGGTGGATGCTTGTGCTGAAGGACACAATTGTCAGCACATTTGCGTCAACAACGGCGTCTCGTACGGCTGCAAGTGTCACACAGGCTTTGTGCTAAATCCAGATGAGAGAACGTGTTCACGTAAGAATCATTACATGTTCTTTTTAGTCTGATTTTTTCCTGTCTATTTTGTCACTTAATCTCTTATGTTGGTTTAAACTTGCTAAAAAATGGAACTCTTTGACTATTTGTTTAATTAAAATTACTCCAAGTAAAATTATGAATTCATAAACCTTTAAATCTAACTTGAGGGATTTGTTTTATGTTTTGATGACCCTGCATACCATTTCTCATTACTCCTGTTTTGGGTTGCCAGAAATAGATTTGGGCTGAGCTCAGATTAAGTGAGTAGGACACAATGGCCTGGACTAATGAGAGACATTTCTCAAGACGGTCTTACATCGTGTTTCAGTGTCTGCAATTCTGTGTAGACGTTAAATTTCTATGCTAAGATGGTTTAGTAATGGACTGTTTTCCACGCTAAAAGACTCAGTCTAAGTGGTAGCTTGGTTCATTTGCTGTGGTTGCTATAAACTGTAAATTTGTTTTTAATGCTCCAGTCAGCTGTGATTGTCTCTCTCAGGCTCAGCTGATTGTGCACACGGTTACGGCTGCCAGCATATTTGTGTCCAAAAGGAGGATCTTCAAGTTTGCATGTGCCGTGACGGATACGTGTTAAATGCTGACCAGAAAACATGTTCACGTAAGTACTTCAACTAGACATACACATGTATGGATGGGTGTGATGGTGGATTTCTGGAGACCTGGGGGGGGGGGGGGGGAGTGATTAACATTTTATCATTTAATTATCATATTGTTATTTTTATCGTCGCCATGTCTTGCTTTCAGGTGTTGATCCATGTGCCCTCGGACATGACTGCCAGCATATTTGTATCAATAGTGATGACTCCTACATCTGCAAATGTCCGGCGGGATACATTTTAAATCCAGACAACAAATCTTGCTCACGTACGTTATTGTTTTGGGTGAAAACAATTATTTTGGATCTCCATAATTCAGTGAATGATTGTATAAGTGATCTCTCTGTATGTGCACAGAAACATTACTGCATTAATAACATATTTAGTAAGTGCAGACAAGCTCTAAAAGCAGCTTTATATGGGTAAGACCTCAATTACAATCTGGCACGGCGAACAGTTTGCACATAGAAACAAGCCCCCTGGGAGCAAATTCAACCGCTGAATTTGCAATTGTGTTTTTCAGAAGATCTGTGACAGAACAATTATGTGCCTGTGCTGTGTGAGATGCGCATTATTTGTTAAGACTGAAGAATTCAGCTTTTGGTCTTGCGTTTAGGCTTGGATGCGTGTGCCCAGGGACACGAATGCCAACACGAGTGTGTCAGCAGCGGCAACTCTTATATCTGCAAGTGCCAACCTGGATACACACTGAACACAGACCAGAAAACGTGCACACGTAAGAAGGTTTAAAGAGAACAGGCATACGGCACCAGTTGCTCCAATGACTCGCACAACAAAACATTGTCATCTTTTTTGATTAAATATTTTGCCTTTCTAGTTTTAGATTCATGTGCCCAAGGCCACAACTGCCAGCATAGTTGTATCAACAGTGGTGCCTCCTACATCTGCAAGTGTCCAGTGGGATATGTGTTGAATGAAGACAAGAAAACATGCACACGTAAGAACAGATGTGTTTTTTTCGCATACTTACTGGACTGTGTTGTCTTTTTTGAGAGTAAATCAAGGTCTTCCACCTGCACCTTGTATTTAAGGAAACAGGAAGGCCTTTATTAAAATATGTATATGTCATGTATCTGTCCATAGAGACAACATTTTCAAATTTAATTACAGCATAATATCTTCTAACACGGAGAAGGTGAACATCTTGGGAAGCATTGTAGACCTTGATGGAAATACGCTAGTTTATTAAAAGCACCACCACTGAATTAATAAAGGGTGACATACACTCCTGGCCGGTCGTAGACGTATAAATGTCTGATTTGTTCTTTTCATTTCTTCACATCCCAAAATTAAATTGTCTTTCAAGTCAGTTCAATTTTCAATTAATATTCAGAGAGATCTGTGGATGTATCTGAATGTTGCCATGCACATATGTCATATATGTATATTGTCACTTTTAACAGTTATCTGTCTTTTTGCCTTCTTTAGTTGTGGCGCGAACTTCAGATGACCGTGTCCAACAAGCAAAACTGAGCCATTTATCTAAGATAACACCAATTCATATAAATTTAGCTGCAGTGTTCCCTTTATAAAAAAGAAAATACAAAGAAAAAAAGCAAAGAAAAAATGCTAAGTAGTTTGATCAAAATCAAGATTTTAAAAATGCAATAATTATTTCAATAATCATTAAAAAAATTTCCTCTTAAAATAAAAAATCTTCATTTAAAAAATATATCTACAATTAATTTGAATTACAATATTTTATATGGTACGAAAAATGATCCCCATTCTAACTGATTTTCTCTCTCTTTTTGTAACTCTTTCAGAGGAATTGAGAAGTAAAATAACTCAAGATGCCTGCAAGTGTGAGGTTCAGATTATGTTCCAGGAAAAGGTCCAGTCAGCTATCCAAGAGCTGAACAGAAAACATATCCTTTATCACTTAAACTTTACAATGCCCATACTATTTTATTATCCCATTAAACAATTTTCTGTTCAGTTTATTTTATAGTTCCTTGACCATCCATTCACTTGATGAACTCTCAGAAAAAGTGAAGTTGATTGAGGAGAATTGGCAGAAAGACAGTTGAAATGGATACGTTTCTTTTTTGTACCCAGTGGTTTATTCACATTTATTACATTTATTTATATATCACATTGGAATTTTAAATACTAAATGTTTATCATAGATGGTAGATGATTGTGTAATACAATGTGTCTTGTACTGTTTACATTACTGTTTTATGATATAAACCTGCATTTTACCTAAATATTAAGACTGTTTCTTACATTTGTGCGTCTATATATGCACTATATGATACAGATGGAAGCTGCAAACCATCTAAAAAGTGTCTAGCTATAAAAGATCTGTAAAACAATGTTAATAATATTAACCGGCTTTTCTGCTGTTCCAGCCTTACATGTTTACTGGTCTTGTATTATTAATCACACCACAACAACTAATCTCTAAAGAAACAAGGGAATTGTTTTTGCCCCTCTGATTAGGGCACTTACACCAGCACGTTAACACGCACATGCTAACATGCACACCCAAACACACCTTAAAGGAACTTAAATGAGTTGGCCTTTGGCAGTATTACATCACACTGAATTAAGCACCTTTGCAAATGCTTTTTTCCTTCCTTTTTTGCTTAACCCATTACCCACCTTAGCTAACTGTTGCTTTGTTCATAACAAACTGGTCAGTCGTTTTAATGTCAGAAGTCTTGGTTAATTTGCATTGTATTAAATGAAATCCAAGTCTTAATTAAAACACATTGTCATGCAACACAGAGCTACAAAACCCAGATCCCTGGATCTACACCTAGATGATTCTCATCATAAAAAATACTAAATATTTAGCAGTCTTGTTGTATGCTTTCAGTTGTAATCTTGCACATTAAAACAAACAATGAACAATCATCTACATGTTGCTTTTTCTGTTTGTTTATCGCTGGTCGGATGTTGATGAGGAGCTTTTCACTACAGCAAGTATGTTTGTTCTTCTCAAGATGTACAATAAAGCTTGTTGGGGAAAAAAGGCGGAGCACGAGCGGCATCTTCCGGTTTACGGTTACCATTAGAGACGGAGGAAAACTCCAGCTTCAAGCTCGGGGGTACATGTCTACAAGCACATTTTGTTTATTTGAATTATACTGGGTTGAGCACTTGAGTCTTCCGGTAACTATTATTTACTTGCGAATCTGTGTGGGATTAATAGTTCTTTTAAGAATAATATTATGTAGTGTTTCTTCGGTAGTATTATTATTTAGGGTTGTTTTGCTACTAGCTAATACTCTCTCTTCAGGGAGTTCAACCGGTGGGACAAGCTAACGTGAAAGAAAGACGTCTGAATCTAGGGGTAAATGAATCGATCGTCACATATGTAGGCAAGTTAATATCTACAGAGGTGTCATAGTATCGACGTCATGTTTATCTACCTCAGCAAGAAGGTGAGTCCTCGGCACCGTCTTGTGATTGCTGCATACATCCACTGTGTTTACAACTGGAATTCGATTTTGGTGCCTCAACAGATTGCCATCCCCAACAATATCCATCTAAAATGTGTCTCCTGGAATAAAGATCAAGGTTTCATTTCCTGCGGAGGGGATGATGGTCTTCTCAGAGTTCTCAAACTCGAAACTCAGACAGGTAAATTCACAGTTTGAAGCCTCCAGCCTATTTTTCAAGCTTAGTTTTGGAGGCACAACCTTTGTTGTGCAGAAAGCAAAATGAATCCTAATATACAGTAAATGACTACATGTTATTGGCTACTAGAAGCATTTTTATTTCTTCTCAACCCAGACGATGCCAGACTTAAAGGTCTTGCTGCACCCAGTAATCTTTCTATGAACCAGACACTGGAGGGTCATAGCGGTGAGTTTTATTATTAGTTATTGCCTAACCTTTTGTCAATATGTTGTTGCCATGTTTAAAACACTTTGCTTTAGCAAAAAAAGACATAATCTGCAAGAATTTGAAGTAGAACACAGCTGATTGAAAAAATGATCGGACACCTGCAGGCTCGGTACAAGTGGTCACTTGGAATGAGCAATATGAAAAACTGACAACTAGTGACCAGAATGGCCTCATCATTGTTTGGATGCTCTACAAAGGTAGAAACTGCCATAAGATTACAAATGCATCTTTTAGCACGTTTGGATTTTATAGTTATCTTTTGCTTCTCTCATCCGAAGGTGCGTGGTACGAAGAGATGATGAATAACCGCAACAAATCAGTAGTGAGGAGTATGAGATGGAACACCGATGGTCAGAAGATCTGCATTGTTTATGAAGATGGTGTGGTCATTGTTGGATCTGTAGATGGTAAAGAGATTGATTACAATAGTAAAATTAAAGGTGGTACAATGTTTCTTTTAAGGACTGCTTTGTTCCCCATATTGAGGAAATGGGTAAAAGCATGTGCAGTAGCATAAATGCCTTTTGTTTATTTTTGTAGGAAACCGGATTTGGGTAAAAGAGCTAAAGGGATATCAGCTGGCGCATGTGGCATGGTCACCAGACAGCAAAATCCTGCTCTTTGGCATGGCCAGTGGAGAAGTGCAAATCTTTGACAATCAGGGAAATTTTGTAGTGAGTATATCAGAGTACTGTGCACAAAAATGAAACGTCAAAACTACACCGTCCATAACATTATACCCCAGAATATATATTTCAAATAACATCTCGGTAAGAGTACCTTAATCCAGTCCTTGAGGGCTGCACCCAAGACTGATTTTCTGTCCTACCAGTGGGAGGAAGCCAGGTTTTGGCTCAACTATTGCCTTTAATAACTGGATTTGCAATCCCCTGGTCTAGGTCTACAGATTTATCATTTAGTGTAATTTTTACACTAATTGGTCCAGTGAAAAACAAATGTGTAGTAAAAAACACATAGTCAAGTTCAACAAGCTAAGTGTTATCTAGTGTTAAAGTGGAAGCCTGAAGTCCCAGCTCAATACATTTTCTTTCAAAGCTTCTAAATGTACAAACCATCAAGTGAAGATCTGCATAATAGATAGCTTTTACTTGATACACATTAGAATTCTGTTGAACCTTTCCAATTTTTTGTCATTTTCCAGATGAAAATGACAATCAGCTGTCTCTCCAGCACCGCTGGAGCTGTCAGTATTGCTGGCATCCACTGGTATGCAGGAACCGGTGGCTATATTGAACCATGCTGCCCGTGCCTTGCCATCTGTTTTGACAATGGAAGGTGCCAGATCATGCGCTGTGAAAGCGATGAAAGTAAGGAGAAATTCAAGAATGAACGAGGTGTACATAATATTACAAGCATATTGATGATGCTGTTTCTCTGTCAGGCCCGGTGTGTATTGACGCACAAATGAATGTGGTTTGTATCCAGTGGAATCATTGTGGTAGTGTTCTGGCTGTGGCAGGTTCTCTTAAAACCTCTAATCTGGAGACGGAAATCAATGTTGTGCACTTCTACACACCGTTTGGAGAGGTGGGTGAAATAATTTCTTCTTTGTTAAAGTAAATTTATAGTGTCCCAAAGCTCCGTTCAAACAGGCACTGCACAGTATCCACGTCGACTATGAAGATGCTTTCAGTAGTTGACTGATCTGTCCACCTAAAGTATGTTTAGGGGACTTGGGATAATTTTTATGAGGTACACGAGCAAGCTGTGCTTTTTCCATGTAATTGGTGGCACCAGCGAAAATATTAGCATGAGAAATGTTTGTTGGTGTTAACAGCATCTGAGAACTTTAAAAGTACCTGGCAAGCAGATGACAGGAATTGCCTGGGAGGGAGCAGGACTGCGAATAGCCTTGGCTGTTGACTCCTACCTTTACTTTGCCAACATAAGACCAGACTACAAGGTAAAGTACAACACTTTCTGAAAGAGACTGCTTTGGAGCACCGCTGTGTGGATACCTGCTTGTCGAATATAAATGGATTTAATATGATCGTGCCTACACTGAAAGCAACTTTATCTTTAACAGTGGGGATACTGTTCCAACACACTGGTGTATGCGTACATACGGCCAGAGAGACTAGCATACTGCGTGGTATTCTGGGACACCAAAAACAATGAGAAGTTTGTCAAATATTTCAAGAGCTTGATGTCTGTGAATACTTCAGGAGATTTCTGCATCCTAGTAGGCAAGGCTGATGAGATACAGTCTCAGGTAAAAAAAACAAAACAGACCCCGCATTACAGAATATTGTATATGTATATGGGATCCTATAATAAACACATATTTAAACCAATAGATTATACAAAACATTGAATTTGAAATAATTCTTTACTGTCTTTGACATTTTAAAAGGAGGATGCAGAGTTAGAGCCTGGGAGTCATGCTAGGGTATTGTATCAATGTTTGAATGCACATTAGTTTGAGTACAACTCCATAACTGTTCTAAAACCAAAAATAATGGACTGTTACTTTTTCCAGTATGTCCTGATCCTGTGCAATGCCATAGGGACTCCACAAGAAACAAAGTACATTGACATTGGTGAGTTCGTACAATAAAGTACAACACTTCAAACATCCACTAAAAAGCACCCCGTGCTCATTTATGCTTGCATACAAAAGTGAATCCTCTTCTAATAGTGGGCTGATTCACCATAACATAGTTTTCCTTGTCATGTCAGTGTGACAGATCACACCTCGGTTTTAAAGAGAGTTTGGCTGCCACCTGCTGCCCACAATCCCATCTTTGATGGGTACTCAGCATTATCTTGCAAATATAGAGGGAGCGCTGGAAACCGTCATATCTCCCAAATATTAGCCTTCAACATGTGCGTGACCAGGCTAAATATTTGCTGACAAACTTAGTCTGAGGTACTTAATAGTCTGCAGATTTCAAAATTGTCAAAAATGGTTGCAGAACTCACACTTTGGTAAATGACCAAAAGGTCAGATCAAGTGTATTAGGTGTATTTAATGCAGGATGTTAATGCAGCGACATTTGAAAGTTTGTTACTCTTGAAGCTCTTGCTATATTTGGATATGAACATCAATTATAAGGTCATTTGTTTTAGCAAAATGAGAGTGACCAAAACATTACACATGATCATTTTTTGTTGAGAACCAGTGTTGCCACATTCAAGTGAGGACAAGTAAATGTAAAAAGGGTTTATTTTGTTCACATCTTTGAAAATGTGTCAAGTTCTATTTTGACCTTGTCTGTCCACGAAATAGGTTTTTTTTTCAGAGCAGATTAAGCATTTAAATGTTAATAAAGATTTCCGATATTGAATAATTTTTCTTAGTCCTCAATAATTAACCAAGGATATTTTGGTCTAAATTGCTTATTTTGTGAATAAATTAAGATCACATGACACTCAAACCATATTAATGCATAAAAATCAAGAGATTTCATTTTTCATATAAAAAATCTGAGCATTTGAAACTGGCAAATCAGTTTTCTTTCAAGTTTGCACTTCCTGTGTACTCTAATGGATGATGTTGTTATTCACTTCCACACTTTTCCACCTGTTTAGAACCGCTGTTTGTTACCATGACTAAGACACATGTGATAGCTGCGTCCAAGGAGGCCTTCTATGTGTGGCAGTACAGACTGGATCTGCAGATTAGCCAAATGTGGAAAGCTAAGAGGGAGAAAAAAGAGAGGTGAGTTGATTCCAGGTGAAGTCATAACCTTTACAGCCAACTGAAGCTGATTCTCAACCACATGGAATAAGGACACCTTTATTTAACGTAGCCAGACAGTAGGAGAGAGACCAATAGAATAACCATGTCAGAACTTACAGTACACATCAAGCAACCCTTGGAAAGTAACAGCAAAGCAAGTTTGCCTCAGCGCTGAATGAAACCTCGGGTTCATTGGCCCGGCCTTTCCGTGTCGGCAGTGATGTGAAAAGGTTTCATTCATTGAGATCAAATGCCGTCGAGGTTCCAGACAAATCTAATGTTCTGCCAAGACTCTACTGACACTTGCAGCACAACCCACCTCTGTGGAAGACACCCGTGTGACTCATCCTCAACGGCTCTCCATCTCTACCTTTCTAGGGTCTACCACATCGACAGTAACCCTTCTGGCGTCAATGACAGCGGACAGGATTTTGCAAAAGCCTTTACAGTAAGAGACCTTGTGTTTCTATAGTTACACATGCTGAGCAACATCCAGGGCAAACATTGGGAATGACTTCTCCTTTCATAGTCAGTTTGGATAAATTCAGTCTTCTGATATCCTAAAAGAAAGTGAACGCTAAAATGAAGCACCGATACTTTCAGAGGAGTGTGTTATTCATTCATAATTTGCTATGCAGATACCACATCAACCACATGTGGTTTTCACAAAACTTAAATTTTCTCATGTAAACTGCCATAACCCATGTAAGCCATAATATGTATCATCACATTTAATGATGTTAATGCAGCAATACCATGTTGCAAATTCTATAGGCTTCCCAGATTAAAGAATTAATACTATGTATGAGAGTGATACAGTGTCATGCAAAAGTTTGGGCACCCAATGTCAAAATTTCTGTGAATGTGAAAAGGAAGATTAAATGATCTCCAAAAGGTAAAGAATTCCAGATCATACTCTTCTTCTTTTTCTTCTTTACCACTATATCCCTTCACGAGAATTGTGCTGGAGTCCATTTGTTTGTCTTAATTTTTGCATTTTAAAAAAAAATAACAGGAAAGAGAAAGTTTTGCTTACAAATGCTAGCCAGCCAGGAGTCTTTCAGTTTAGTTTGGGGCATTTTTGCCCATTCCTCCTTACAAATATGATGCCAAACAGGGTCCCATTCATTTGCTGGCACTGCTCTCCCCTTTTTAATCCAAAATTGTACAAAACAAATAAGTTAAAAAAGAGTTTACAAGAGTGATTCCTAATGAAAATAATTGTTTCTGCTCTCTGCCAGCCAACCCGAGATGCTATTTGCTGTGTTACAGCCAGAGATAAGACCCTCATAGTGGTATGTGCATAATTAGCCATATAGCATAATTAAAAATAAGTCAGCATTGAGAAGTCTGAATATTTCTGTCTGTACAGGGTCGCAAATCAGGCACCTTACACAGGTATAGCCTTCCGAACGTTGTTTTAATCCAGAAATATACTTTAAACAACAGACCACACTATCTGTCACTCAACTGCAACACCTGGTGAGTATCAAATACCGTAAGGCACTTTAGACGTGTGTGCTGTGCAGATATGTTGCAGCTGCTTGAAGCAAAATGTTACTGTCTGTAGTCGTCTGGCCATAATTGACATCGCGGGTGTGATGACTCTGTTGGAGCTGGAAGCTGGTGCCCAGCCATCAGCAGGAGATCCATCGAAGTTTGAACGCAAAGATGTTTGGGACATGAAATGGGCAAACGACAATCCTGACTTGTTTTCCATGATGGAGAAAACCAGGATGTATGTCTTCAGAAACCTAGACCCGGAGGTTAGTGTTCAGATGGCTGGTGGCGTTGCACGGTGGGACTATTTTTATACTTTTGTTCTTTTCTTGAATTTACAGGAACCGATCCAAACGTCTGGATACATTTGCAGCTTTGAGGATCTGGAAATCAAATCTGCCCTGCTTGATGAAATCATGAAGGTATGTTGAATTTTTTCCCTGCTGACCACCCGAAGCAGTGCATTAACCACTCAAATATGTATACCAACGATGTCACCTGTGGCACGTGGACAACCCGAAGTAGACTTTATCTTCTGGTGTCATTGGAGGATCATTGAGCCTACAGCTAAGCTGACTCTGTTGCTAGTAGTTCTGCAACCGCTAGCAGATTGCCGTCCACAGAGGGTCACATGGACATCGTGGCCTAGCATGGATTCCTTGCTAGAGGTAGCATAGGTTCACCCAGAGGTGAGCGTGGTGTGTCAACTTCTGAAGGTACAGGCCACATGTGCACATGGCTCCCATCTCTGCTCCTCCAGTGAGGTTCCTCTACAGCAGGGGTGCCCACACCTTTTCAGCATGCGAGCTACTTTTCAAATGACCAAGTCAAGAAGATCTACCTACTATAAATTTGCAAAACATAGATTTATTCATAAATATATTGAGAATTCTTTATATGATCCATATACTGTATGTTGGTGTACCTCGCATAACTGCATGAATCCATATTGCTCAATACAAATCTGTGCATTTTTTGTCATTACCTTACTCATCAGTAAGGTAATGACAAAAACATTTTTTCAGCATGTGTGTACAGGGTCGCAAATCAGGCACCTTACAGAGGTATAGCCTTCCGAACGTTGTTTTAATCCAGAAATATACTTTAACCAAGTCAAAATGATCTAGCCACCACAAAAATGCAAAACATCTAATTATTTGCATTATTGGTCATTTGGAATTCAAAGAAACAGCGTTAAGACATAGAAATTTAGACCTTACCATGTTTCACAACCTAAAGGAAGGAGGTTCTAATATAAAACAAAGAAAAGATTAATTGGAGTGTCCTGATGTGACTTATGGAAATAGAAGGTAATAGATGTATGAGACTGTTCAGATTGGTTGGTGGTTATTTGCCTCTAACTTATTGTACTTTTCATGCAGGATCCGGACAGGCCTAACAAAGACAATCTCATCACCTTTGAAATCAGATCCCTGAGAGACACTCGTGCCTTGATTGAAAAAGTTGGGATTGAAGATGCGTCACAGTTCATTGAAGACAATCCACACCCCAGACTCTGGTGAATCATAGCTTCAACCTTTATTTCAGAAGAAATCATGTTTTCTAACGTTCACTATATGGTTGCTAAAGTTGATGTCTATTAGTTTGTTCAAAACATTAAATAGCATAGGATCAGGAAAATTTGTCTTTGTTAGGTTATAATGCTAGAACTTATAGATTGTATAAAGTTAGAACTCTATATCTTAACGATGCCACTGCAGATGCTGTTTTTTATGTCACTTTTTAATTTAATTTCTGTGCCTCCTCACTGCTCACATTTACCAGAGGAAAGTCATTAAACACAAGACAGAGTTTTGCAGGACATTTTTCTCTAGTTATTATAGAACTGGAAACATTAGCAGCTCTCAGTCGCCGCCAGGGGAAATGCACTGATCCGCTTGTGAAGCGGAGGCAGCTAGCGTCCATCTATCTTACCAGCATTTGCTCTCTGGCCAACAAAATAAACGGCTCCTTCTTTCTGATAAAATCCTGGACCTGACTCGGCGGACACATCCCGGGCAGCAACTTGAGGAAGGGGAGGTGATGTCTGCTTTTTTTTATAAATCGGTGCTTTTGCAACAGTGTTACAGCATTGAAGAGAAGAGCAGCACTGACCTGGAAAGCCTTTTTTATAAACAGCAGAACTTTCTAGACGTGTTCTAGAGTTCTACTGCAGATTTTTAGAAGTTAGAAGGAACTTCACTCCGCTTCAGTTCCTTCCTGCTTCAATTGGAGCTGCATTTAGTCCTATTCCCAGATCCTGATTGTGGAGTTTAGCTCAGCCTTCAACACTATTGGTCTGGACATTTTTCATTAGAAACTCCCCCAGCCCACTGTGCCCCCCCAGGTCTTGGTTCTCTCCCGTCTGCTCCTCTCCACCAACAACTGTATCTCAGGTGACCCTTCATCCAAACTGTTGAATTGTATGGATGACACCACCTTCATTGGCTTCATCAGTGAGAGTGAGGTGGAACAGCAGGTCTCCTGGTGCAGTCATAACAACTTGGAGCTGAAGCCACTAGAGACTGGAAGAGGACAGTGAACCCCTCCCTCACTCCCTCTTACTGTTCCCAACAACACCGTGACTACTGTTGACATTCAGGGTTGGGAAGCTGAAGTGGTCCACTCATTTAGACACGGTCTGCACATCGGATGATGAAGTTCCTCAGGCCCCTCAGGAGGTTCAAGCTGCCTCAGGAACTGCTAATAACCTTCTGCACTGACACAAACTGTTAGAGCTCCTTCCCTCTGGCTATTTTTTTTTCTAATTGGACTTCTGATTCTGTTAAATAAATGAATTACCTGCATCGCCATTAAAAAAACAGCAATAAAAATCCCGCATTCTTTTATCCTAGAAATGTAGAAGGCCTTACCAACAACGGAGCCCTTTCAGTAACAGCAATTAAATGTCCTTATTCTTCCCAGGCGGCTGCTGGCTGAAGCAGCGCTGCACAAACTGGATCTGAAGATGGCCGAAAAGGCTTTTGTCCATTGCAGAGATTACCCCGGCATTCTGTTCATCAAACATCTGGACAAACTGAAGGGCGAGGCCATGAAACAGGCGGAGGTAGCAGCTTACTTTGGCAGTTTTGAGGAAGCGGAGCGCATGTACCTAGACATGGATCGCAGGTGCGTGTTTTTATGTACATTGTCATTATTAGAAATCATCAAATACATAACAATATTTTACTGCTATTGTTAATACAATGGTCTTGTTCTCTAGGGACCTGGCCATAAGCCTGCGGATCAAGCTGGGCGACTGGTTTAGGGTGCTTCAACTGCTGAGGATTGCCTCTGGTGACTGTGATGATGCTCTGATGGAACAGGCATATAATGGAGTTGGAGACTACTTTGCAGACAGACAGAAGTGGTACATGATGTGTGTGTGTGCGTGTGTTGACTGTGTTTAACACTTCACTTATCATGTGCTACTTGCATGTTGGTCAGTGGTTGGCAAGATTCTGGGTTTCTGGGTTCTAGGTTGAGTTTGTGTCCCCTTTATGTGCCTTCATGGGTTTCTGTTCAGTTTACTCCCACAGCACATTATTATTGGAGTGTGTGAGTAACGTGTATTCTGTGTTTGGATGGTGTCATGTCCAAAGTGTATTTTACCCAGTGATGATTAGACTAATTCAGACCTCCTTACTGCAGGTATAAGTGGCAGTTAGGAGAAAATGGATCATATAAGATGTATTATTAGTAGATATTTGGGTTTACACGCACCGATCCCAGGAAGAGTAATAATACTGGTCATGATGATGTGGATTTGGCTAATAAATTCAATTCACTTCAACTCAGCATTATTAGTTTGACATCTGTTAAAATCAAAATTGTATCTAGGCGCCTTTACATAACCTGACCCCAGAACAGCAGCGGGGAAGAGAGTCTCCTTTTTTAACAGGAAGAAACTAGGCTCAGATGCGGGACCCTCCTGCTGATGTTCCGGGTAGGGGACGAGGAGAAGGGGGGTAGGGCAGAAGGAAGAACAGAAAAAAAATGATTTGTTATAAATAAGAACCCATTAAAATTGTGACATGTAGAGGAAAGAGTTGAATATAGAGTTCCAGCCCTTTTTATTTGAGCTGAATCTCTTTCTTTCCAAGGGCCAATGCGGTGCAGTATTACCTTAAAGGTCGTAACCAAGAGAGGCTGGCAGAATGTTATTACATGTTAGAGGACTATGAAGGCCTTGAAAGGCTGACCAGTGAGCTGCCCGAGAATCACAACCTTCTACCAGTAAGCCAGATGCTGCGTTTACTGACGCAGCGATATCCCGATTTTATCTCATCGTCGTTCCTGAGCGATTGTTCTCCATCTCTGTCCCAGGAACTAGGACAGAACTTTGCCAATGTGGGCATGTGTGACCAGGCTGTGAAGGCCTTCCTCAAGTGCAACAAGCCAAAAGCTGCAGTGGACACTTGTGTAAATCTGAATCAGGTAAGACAAAAGAAAAAAAAACAGCTTTTGTGAGTGACAACACACACACACACACACACACACACACACACACACACAGACTGAAGGGAGTTTTGCTACACATCTGTCATCTTCTTAGAAACTGGAGATCTAAAGCAGCTTTAGTAGTATCATTTTGCACATATAGAGCACAATATAATATACATAATAATACTGTATATATTTGTGTATGTATCTATATTTCATGTGGTATATGTTTGTTGTTTTTTCAGTGGAACAAAGCTTTAGAGCTCACCCAAACCCACAACATGAAAGAAATTAAGCCTCTCCTTTCCAAGTATGCCTCACATCTGCTGGAGAAAAACAAAATTCTAGAGGTGGTGGAACTTTATCGGCGAGCGAACCATTTCCTTGATGCAGCCAAACTGTTGTTCAAGGTAGTTGTCACGATTTCTTTTTTGCTTTCTTTCTTTCTTGCTTTCTTTCTGGGCATATATCTCTCCTTTTTCTGTCACAGATAGCTGATGAGGAGGCCAAAAAGAGGACTCGGCCTTTGCGTGTGAAGAAGCTCTATGTGCTTGCAGCATGTCTTGTTGAAAATCACCATGAGCATTTGAAGGCATCACAGCAAAATAAACCCAAAGGAAAAAAGTCTGAGGTATGTTTTGTGCTTCTCATCTTGTTCTTGCTACATATTGAGTGCAAAAATTGAGGTTAAAATTGGGGCTAGAATGGCATTAGGGTAAGAGGCAGAGTTAACTGGAATGGTTGCCCCTTTGAAATTCCTCACAAAGATACAAGATAAAGGTACAAGGATGTGTGTGTGAGAAAGCATTCTATGTTCAACATCTGTGTTAATATTTCATTTGTGACAAGGCAACACATGCACTCACCGGGCTGCTTGAGGAGGATGCAGCCTGTCCAGATATTCACATGTTGGATAACGCCTGGCGTGGAGCTGAGGCATATCACTTCTTTCTGCTGGCTCAGAGGCAGCTGTATGAGGGCCACATGGAGAGTGCCACCAGCACAGGTACCAGAGTACATCACTTCTGACAAGGCCACCACCTTTAACTGCTGCAGCTCAGGCATTTCTTCATTATTGAACACTGCAGATGAATTCCTGTGAAAGGCTAAAAGAAAAACAGTCAGCATCTGAGCTAAATACAGTTATTTCATATGCACCATGGAAGCAGGCTACAGCTGCTCATCCCTCCGTTTGATCTGCACTCTGATATTTAGTTGTCTTTTTTTTTGAAAGCCCTTCACTTGCGTAAATATGAAGACATCATCCCTGCGGTGGAGATCTACTCTCTGCTCGCCCTTTGTTCAGCAGCCAGCAGGGCCTTCAGCATATGCTCGCAGGCCTTCATCCAGCTGGAGTCATTAGAGAGCCTGGAGCTTCAACAGCAGCAGCTGTACGAGGACCTGGCTCTGGAGATCTTTACCAGGCACACACCAGAGGATAGCCGGGCTCTGGAGATCAACCAGTTTCCAAAAGGGTGCGTTCACAAACAATGCCTAACATTTTGGTGGGCAACATTTGTCTAACGGTCTTTTTTCTCTTTTAGGATTGACGGGAAGTTTCCCATGTGCATTGCAACAGGTCAGCCAATTCAGGAGTACCAGTCCTGGATGTGCAGCGTGTGTAAACACTGCGCTCAAGAGCACGAGATCAGCAAATACAACTTCTGTCCACTGTGTCACAGTACTGTAACGTAAAGCTAACACATGACAAAACCTTGAGTTTATGTCGATTAGTCAGAATAGTTTCAGGAAGTTTTGTAATGATCTGGAACTAATAAAATTCATATGATGCTTCTTAGCACCTCTGGGAGCATGAATTCCAAATGGATCAGAGTTTTATCTTAAGTCTTTTGATCTGACGCAAAGGTCTGGAGTAATATCGGGAGATGTTTCTGGAACATTTCAGGATCGATTTGAAGGACATCTGCAACGATATTGAAACATCCCTGTTAGACTGTCCAAATAATCCACACGTCCAGAATAAATAATCACTAAAAGACCTTCAGTCATGATAAGTCCCAATAATAAATAAGTGGTTTTTCGAGGACAATGCTGGACGTCACCACTACGATGCTCTGGGGAAAAAGGAATTAAAAATGTAGTTTAACTGTTATTAATACTTTAGATATATGTATATGAATGTTGCAATTAAAAGCTAAATGCCTTAATGAAAGTTACATTTTTACAATTACATGTGACTGTTTTATGTTCAAACAAATGTGACTTAGAGAGGTCAATAGATGGGAAAAGTAAAAAATTACATTTAGACCCTTTATGATTTATAGGAATAGTTTTAATTGAAACACTTAACTGATACATTGCAATTGGAAGGACACACACAAAACTATTGATGCTGTGGCCACTATATACCTTATATTAAAATTAATTGAGCTGTGAATTCGGGCATTTAAAAACGAATAATGTTACATTCATTGTGCATGATGCTGAGAAAATTATTTTTCAAACCATCCCACAATAGTCTAAATATAAAGGTAAAACTGTCATAACATTTGAATCAGTTAAAACATGTCAATGCAGCAAATAAGAGGTCTCTAAATGCGACTGCGTGATATAATCTGCCTCTGCTGTGCATCCAACATGATCTTTTGCTGCCATCTGCTGCCACAACAGAGTAATGCAGATCATTTGGGATCGATGTCTTTTCTTTTAACCCCAAAGTGGTTGAAGTAAAGCTTAAAAATAATAAGAGTGATACAGTCATAAATTGCCCACCTTAATAAGATTATGTCATTTCTTTTAGGCTTACAATTTTTTTAATCTGTTCTTTGAATGGATGTGAATGCATTCTATTTACTTCAAAAAGCGACTGAAGGGCAGTATAGGGAAGGGGGAAGTATATATAACCCCCCCCCCCCCCTCAAAAAAAAGAGACAGACAGATGGATGGATGGATGGATAGCTAGAGAAAAGTTGCATGCTAGTGTGGATCTTTGTGTGTGTGTGTGTGTGTGTGTGTGTGTGTGTGTGTTTTGACGTGTCCCGCCCTGTTCCGTCCTGTCCTGTCCCGCCCTGTCCCGTCCTTTCCTGTCCTGTCCTGTCACGTCCTGTCCTGTCCCGTCCTGTCCTGTCCCGCCCTGTTCCGTCCCGTCCTGTCCCGCCCTGTCCCCTCCTGTCCCCTCCTGCCCCGCCCTGTCCCCTCCTGTCCCCTCCTGTCCTGTCCTGTCCCTCTGCACGCCAACAGCCAGTGTGGCGACTCCGCTCCGTCAAACTGCTGCAGGACATCATCACGCAGGTCCGCCGCTGTCCTCTCCTTCAGCTTCAGCTGCAGCTAAGACCTTTGAAGAGAAACTGATGATGTCAGCTCATTTATATTTGGGTTTTTCAATTTGTTTTTGCGCAGCACATTTAAATGTGCAATAATCACAATCGCGTCGAAGTCCGATTTAGTTTTATTTGCTTTTCCTGTTTTGGTTCATTCGTGTGGTTGATGTTTTTGCACGGTTCTTTTAAGAGAATGACCAACTTTTTTTTGCTGCACAAGCGGGTCAAATCTGACCTTGGATTGCCATTTCTGTGCAATGTGAAACGCTGCAGCGTAACACAATCCAGGCAGCAGCCTGTAGATCAGCTCAAGCTGCTGGATGTGCAGTCGGACTACCGGTTGGGAGGTAGGACAGTCATTCTAGAAGGTCTTTAATCATACAATTGTTACTTTACGGCTTATAATCAGTGCTGTGCATGTAAATGCTGACAAGAAGCGGACACAAAAGTACATAGTTACTAGCGACTACTTTAATTGTTATTTATGCTTTAGATATATGAATATAAATGTTGTAATTAAAGGCTAAATGCCTAAACGAACGTTACGTTACAATCACATGTGACTGTTTTATGTTCAAATAAATTTGAGTTAGAGAGGCCAAATAATTAATACTGATTAATATATGTGAATTATAATAGACCTGGCTGAGAAAAGTTAGAAAATAAATAAATATAATCTCTCTCTCTCAAATTTCAGATTGCATTGTTTCTGACTCAGGAACTATTTTGTTAAAACGCCTTTTTGAAAAGGTCACTGTAATTAAAACACTGATTCTTGTGATCAGCAACACAAATTAACAACTGGATTTAATAACAGTGACTTTAGTGAAGTTGTTTGAATTATTTTGGCTTTTTTTAATTGTAATTTTGTGTAACACCTGCGTTCTTTGCTATCACTGTTCACATTCAAGGCCTTTTCTGTTTTTTGTTAGAATTTGGACCTTAAAAATACACAGAAAAATACACAGAAACCCAGTTGACACGGCATCGCTCCTGTGTAACGGAGTCTCAACGAGACGCAGACGGTCAGAGCCGTTATATCTGTTATATCACTGTCTTTGTGTGTAGATAACGAAGCCTCGGAGATCTGAATCCTTTCATTAGTGGCGGCTCCTCCATCATGGTGTACGGTCAAGTTTTTCATCCACGCCGGCCTGACGATTGCTTCATTGTGGTCAACGTTGGTGGGTTCAAACAAAGGCTGGACCAGGACCTTTTGAAACGTTTCCCGCAGACGCGCCTGGGACGCCTTCTGTGCTGCAGCTCCAAAGAAGCAATCTTAGAGCTGTGTGATGACTTCAGTCCTTCTGAAATGGAGTTCTATTTTGACCGCAACCCGTGTTTTTTCTGCTACATTCTCAACTTCTACTTCACTGGCAAGCTCCACCTTGTGGACGGGTTGTGCGTTGTCTCATTTTGCCAAGAGATCGAGTACTGGGGCATCAGGGAGGGGCATCTGGACTTCTGCTGCAGCAACAAGTTCCACGAACTGATGGCCTTTGTTGAGGATCGGTGGAGTCAGGAGAGCGACGGCCAGCTCACAGGTTCCTCCGCTGACGAGCTGCCAGCTGACATGTTTGAAGGCTCCTGGTGTGGAGACGTTCGTAGGAACATCTGGATTCGATTGGAGAAACCAGGTCACTCCACTCTGGCCAAAGTGATGGCTGTGGTGTCGTTAGCTGTAGTCATTGGCTCCATTATTTCCATGTGCATCCACAGCATGGACGTCAACAAGGCCACCACTGATCACCCTTGGCTGAGAGGCTTTGACAGCTTCTGTGTCCTCTTCTTCTCGGTGGAGTTTTTCCTTCGTTTGTCCGTCGCGCCCTCAGCCAGGATGTTCCTGCGCAGCACCCTCAACGTTATCGATTTCATGTCCGTCGTGCCATTTTACATCACCCTAGCGTGCGACGTAGCCGATGAAGACGACGACACAGGCCTGGGGAACGTGGGTAAAGTGGTGCAGATCTTGAGGTTAATGAGAGTCTTTCGCATCCTGAAACTGGCACGTCACTCAGCAGGGCTCCGCTCCCTTGGCGCCACCCTTCAACACAGCGCTCGTGAAGTGGGACAGCTGATTCTTTTCGTGTCTGTTGGCGTTTCCACCTTTTCCACACTCATTTACTTTGCGGAGAGAGATTCAGAGGAGTCGGAGCTGCAGAGCATCCCCATAGGTTGGTGGTGGGCCACCATTAGCATGACTACAGTGGGCTACGGGGACACCTTTCCTGTCACGCTCCCCGGGAAGATGATCGGGACGCTGTGCATCGTATGTGGGCTGCTGATTGTGGCGTTGCCCATCACTAACATCTTCAATAAATTCTCTAATTTATACCAAAGGCAAAAAGACATGGATCTTAGACAAAAGACCAATGTGCCATCTGCAGCACCCCAGCATCAGGGTCATGAATCAAAACTACCTCCAAATGGGGAAATGTGAAATACTTTATGAAGTAGGTACAGGATGCCGGTGCGTTTATTTTCATTTTCAATACACTAAAATATTCAAAATGAGTGAAAACGTATCCTTGTGAGAGTTGCCTTGTAATGTTTTCCCACAAAGGTTTAAATATGGGAGCACCAGTTCCAAAATGTTCTGGGAAAATAAACAGGGTTTTAGGCTTTAGGCAATTATCTAAAGATATCTAACAAAAGTACATAACTATAGTTAAGAACAAATGGAATATTGAACCTGTTACCATGGCTTTGTCTGTTGTTAGTGTAGAACAGCAGTTGGGTTTAAACCCACTTTAAAGGGGTGAGCAGCTGTGATTTATTTTTATGTCAAGAAATGGCAGAATTGCTGCTCTAACTGGCAACATTTCACAAAGTTGTTGTTGTTGTTGTCTTTACAGACAAGCAGTAATTTTGGTGCTTGGCTGTGACCCACTGGGTCATGAAAAAAAGATGCCGTTAGTTCGCTGTTGGGTCTTTACACTGCACTTTACATCTAATTTAAGGTCCAAACCAGAATACAATCCAACACTTAGGTATTCATCTTTTAAAGCTTAATTCTATAATAATTTCTTCAGCATTTCAAGTCACGTCATTCCAAATCTCTTATTTCCTAGTTGTTCATTTTTCATTTCCTAATCCAATGGAAGATGAGATCTTACACTCAGTACTATGATTTAGTGTCTCAGTCATTACTCTTTATTGTCAATTAAAAAGGAATTATTTTAGTTTTCCACACAGCTCATAATTGTCAGCCTTGAGAGTTGAGCTATTTTCCATTTACCTGCTGTAATTGTTTTTTCTATGTATAGAATCACTCAAAAAAACAAAGCTATCTGAATTACCCCTAAAGACTGACAGTGCTGATCTATACATACTCTTACATATTTTGTCATAATGGCTTCATTTTTCTGCTACTTGCTTATTGGGGATCTGAGCCTGGGTTTCTGTAAAGTGCCTAGAAACAATTTTGATTGTAATGGATGCTATAAAAAATAAAGGTGAACTGACGTGAGCCATTGTTGCCAAAAATCTCTTAATATCTCAATATTCCACGTGCTCCACAGCGCCCCCGGTGGCGAAATGCGTCTATTATTCTTATTCTCTAAAAAGAATCGGTTAAAGAAAACAATATTAATAAGGTCATGCTGTAACTTCTGAATGACCTTAACATAGACTCCTTCCCTCTTGTATTTATCACTGTGACTTGTTTTTATATGTTTGTTCACCACGTGTTCCTTTTACTGGTTCATTAGTAGCTTCATCAAGCTGAAATCCATTTTCTCTGTATGACCCATGCAGGGCGTCCAACCAGCCTGCTGAGTCAGCCTGTTTCTTACTGTAGTCAAATGAAGGGTTTGCTCACAGAAGCCCGGAAGCTAAACTGCTGGCATCAGCTCGTTTATATGTTGCTCAGCAGTGTAGTCAGATCTGAGGGCAGAGATCTGCTAAAAACAGGCACTCGCAAACTAGGAGAATTTGTTCTGTCATGTGAGTTTTTGTTTTCAATGCAAGAGATTTGAGTGCAAGAGATTACAACACGTGCACATGTAAACGCCGATGGCATTAAAACCGATTAGAAATGAGATTAGGAAAGAGACCCTGCACTCATGCACAGTCATGCATGTTAGATGCAGTTTTGAGAACCAGAATTGTCACATAGAATAGGATTGAAGCGACCCGTCTACAATCTGAGCAGTGGTTACCTGAACAATAGGGGCGACCTAAATGTCTATTTCAGTGTCTGATTTTAATAAATTACAGTCGGTAACATTCTGCCGTTATGGGCAAGTATAAATTAAATTATACTGAAAATAATATCGCCTTTTTGAAGGGGGAACATGTGTAGAATCCCAGTTGTATATGTAGCTTATCTGCACTAAGCAAATATGCAATAATATAGTAAGAATATGTAATGAGGTTTGGCTTCTTCTGACAAACGTGTTGCTGCAATAAGTGTTGTTTTTGCATAACAGGCCGCGGAGGCGTGAATGCACCAATATTTCCTCCTGTTGTAATTCCCCATTATGACCACACGGTGGCAGCACAATCTCAACCGTTTTTACTGCAATCAAACCTAAATGCTTATAGCTATATCTAATTTTATAGAATATTTAGTAAATATATCAAAATAGTGCCTCTTTGCAACTCGTCATAAATCAGAAATTTACGTTACGTCTCAGTAATATTATCATTACTGATACATACCAACGGGGAAAGAAAATAGGGAACTATTATATAAAACAATTCTTTAAACACAATAGATATGATATCACGGAATCCTAGAAGATGACTGGGTGACCATGGAAAAAATGTTTCCATAGTCTCTGGCAATTGTCTCGAAATCAACTGTCACTCTTTAAAGGAAAAACAAATAAAAATCTTGCATCTTTTAATCTGAAGCCACATCAGTATGGAATGGTTTTCTGGTTATAACGCCATCATTCTTTGGAATCCATCTGGTTTTTAATGTGCTATTCTGTTCCTCTTCTTCCTCCTCAGAAGTAAGAATAGATTTGTTTCTAACCTCCATTTGAGAGGTTTTTTTTCTGCATCTGGTTTATGTGGGGTTTTTTTTTTTTAGTCCAGCTGAGACTAAACTTATTCAGGCGGTGCATTCAGGTTCCCATGAACAAAACAGACCAATGCCCGGTTGAAAATTATTTATTATTACTGATTTAATTTAACAAACACTGCTATACATATTGCTGTTTTTATTCATTTCCAACCATTTTAAACAGTTAAAGCAGGTGCAAAAGAAGTAATAGTATTACATGTACAGCAGAAAATCTACAGTCAGATCTGGCTTGTGTGTCGAGGGGCTTCAGGATATTTCAACATACGTACAAGTCAGGCTCACCCACAGTATTTTGGTTCTTATTTCACCTCTTAACGTGTTATTACACAAGATAGTTCCTGTTGCATCATCTTAATCTCATCATCACAGTCAGATGACATGCTCTTGCTCAATTAGCAGCAGTTTTGTATTAAATTCTAAAGTCTGCTTCCTGCATTCAGCACAAAAACGTTGTTACTCTTCGCATAAACAAAGAAACAAAGAAACAAAAACAAGGCTTTGAGCAAATAAGCTGCCCCCAACCCTTTCCAATTTATAGGAATGTTTGGAGCTAACAAACCCAGAATAGCGCTGTCGTTCCTTCTCTGCGTACAGCATTAAAACCCCCTCACCCTTTTAAAATACACACATACAAATAAAAATATGAGAAAGTGCTCAACAGAACTTCTCAAATTGTCCCATCTTCAATCAGGCCAGCTGTGGAACCAGTCTCCCTTTGTACTGCTCAGTACCGCTCTATGTGCTCATACTCGTGCGTCCCAGTTCAAACGAACACGTCATTCCTTGACTGAAAGTGACAGATTTACAAACAGGAACAGGCTCGACGTCACCGTCACTGGCAGCCGGCGTCAGTCTGAACCACCAGTGGCTTTCCTAAATTTGAAGGAGGGGGGGGAATACAAACTGATGCTGGATGAATTACAGGATTACATTTGTCATCCATCCATTCTTTATTTTTGTCTGGAGAAACTTGATCCGACCCGAAAGGCCATTTTGAAAGATGTCCAACCAGCAGTTAGAGAAAACCAGTAAAAACCCAACACAACGTTCAAATCTTTTAAAGGTCTGACTAACAAAGCAAAATGAGCATGAGGTCACGCAACAAATCGGGCCACCTCTGGGCTGGACCGTATGACGGCCGGCGTTCCTGCAACGATCTTCACAATTGGTTTCTACAACACATTGGAGATATCCCTGAAATCATAATATCCATGTAAATCACACACTGTCATAAACATGTTGTAAAGTTTGGGTACAGAATCACTGAGGAAAAGCACACCAACACTATTGTAAATTCAAGCCACAGCGGCAACAAAATAAAGTAAAGAGTAGTCATTGATTGAAAGTTGGCTTGGTTCCTTTGAAACACTCAGGAGTGCCGTCGATCACCGGATGGGTGATCGTTTCATTTTCTACAGGCAGATTTAAAAAGAGGACAACGTCTCAACAGAAACACGTTAAAAAGGTATCAGCACAGGCCATAAATACACTTAAAGAGTTGGAAATGGCATTAAAAACACTTAAAGTAGAGATTCCTGGATCAATTCGGAGTTACAAAAAGACGGCGACGGGAAGTCTGTGCTCGTGGCCTCCGTCTCTCCTTGGATCGTTTCAGTAGAACGCCGCTGACCTCGTTTGTTGTTTTTTTTATTCATCTTGGCAGAGTGCAAGTTGCGGCCCCATGGCTTTTTCAACACGTTCAAAAAAATATATGAAGGAGGTGTCTCCCAATTTTGTCACGTGGACTTCCAAACACCCCGTTTAGGCGTGTTTCCCTCCTCAGAACCGTCCGCGTGGTAAACAAGTTGGGACGCTGGAGTTGAAATGGCAGAGGGGCGACGGGGTTAAGGAAGCGGCGCACAGACTGGAACAAACTGGAAAGGTTCACACTGAAACAGAAGATAAACATGGCATAGCCCTTGTGGGTCTCCCTGCGGAGGGCGAAATGACTCACAACATGGTCAGCTGGGTCTGCGCTCCTGAACGGACTTCCAGAGTCTTTAAAAGTCAGAGGTGGATGGGTGTCACACGCACGACGGGAGGTGGTGCCGTTGGTCCTCGCGTTAGCCTTCAGCCGCGGCGTTTGCTCCACGGCTGCGCCGAGCCCGGCCTTCAGAGGGCCAGGAGGGTGGGCGAGTTCAGGGAGTCTGAGGATTGGTCGCCGCTACTGCTGCTGCGCCGGTGGGCCTTGGAGCATGACTCGGAGGAAGGCGAGGGGCTTTCGGGCTCCAGTATGCTCGGGTAGGTGAATATGAGGCTTGAGACATTGGGCGTGGCGGCTGGTGTTGATGCCGCGACCACTGGCGTGTTTAGGCTGTCTCCATCTGTGCTGTACATCCCAGCGATGCCACCGCCGAGGCAAATGGGCTTGATGACGGAGCGCTGGGGCTTACACAATGTCTCATCTTCGTCGTCTGGCTCCTGCTTCACCACCACTTGGTTTAGCTGAGCCCTTGTTTCCAGGTTAGCGCGCATGGTCAGGGGTAGGGGGGCGCACTGCTGCTGGTGGTGATGGTGCTGCTGTTGTCCAGGCGGTTGCTGGCGCTCGTCCATGGGGAGCTTACACAGAGGATTGTGAGCGACTAGCATGAACTCCAGCTTGTCCTTCTCCTTTCGCAGGCTCTCGATCTCCTTCTGCAGGTCCGCTTTTTCCTCCTCCAGCTTTTCAGTCTCCTGCAAGGGAGGAAAAAGAAAGTCAGAGAAAATGACTTCAGTCAGAGAAAGGGAGCATTAAGAGGAGAAAAAAAGTTTCAAAATCAATCTATCGACAATCGAAACGCTGAATTGAATGGTTTATTTATCCAAATACCAACACACGCTATATTTTTTAGGCCCTCTTATTTTCTCGTTCAGGGAAAAGGGCTGTGCTGTCATAAAGGTTGACTATTTTGGGCGCTATAATTTGTTTTTAGTGACTGGTTACTTTCTGTTCAGCGTGCCAAGCTTACGCTTCGATCATTGGCCAAAAGGGGGCAGTGTTTGTTTGCGATACACGAATTGCCTTTTCATAACATGTTAAATGACAGGTAGTTTGGTCATGTGTGTGTAATTTTGAAGCATCCGTCTGGATAAAAGCTTTCCACGATGTCTGGGCATCGTTTCTGGTATCAGATCTGCATCACACGTGTAGAATACAATAGACAAAAGACCCATAAAGGCTGTTTTTTTATGGTAGACATCACAGGGATCGTGATAAGCTGTCTGAGAACTTTGACTCATGGGCAAAGGTATGAGGAAGTGCACACAAGAAGTAACAAAACAAGCTGAAGAGCGTTAGGAACACCGCAGAAAAGCAAACTGAAAATGGGTCTTGATCACGAACGAAAAAGAATAGAGTCCGAACGTGCACAAATGTGGATGCGCTCTGTGATTTCATGTGAGACAAACAATTGGCCCTTTTCACAAAATGCCCCACATTAACATCAACAGCTGCCTACAGCACATTCCAGTGCTATTTTTTAAGTCCTGACAAGCTCAATCTCATTGTAATTCAGCTAATTAGTCCATTTAGCCGCTGTTACTGTCTGCCAAGCAGCCGCAAGACAGCCCTACCTCTGTCTAATGCAGCCCCAGACAAAAAAGCTTTTCATCGCCTGTCATCTCTTCACTCAGGCCTAAAATCACAGATGCAGCAAGAGTCAAACCAGTCCTGCAAGCTTGTAAAATTAGGTGTGGATTTCAAGCAGCCGTGTAACGTTTGGAATGAATCTGAATTTTCACGTACTGCAACGCTCTGAACGCTCGAGTGAGGCCGTCTCGTCTTTCACACCTTTAAGTGCTAGAATCATGCTGCCACTGGTTTCCAGTATGTTTTCCAATAGATGCTGTGGGATGGATTTGATTTGTTGAGCTCTGGCGACTACAACGGAGCGCTGTGTTCTTCTGGTCGGCCTCTCTGAGATCGAGAGATTGGACGTGTTCTGGAACGCTTTAACCCCAGTGGGCATTTTTTAAAATGGCCATCAGCTTTTACCTCACAACAGAAAATGTATTTACAAAGAATCTTTTGACCCATATATATGTGTGTGTGTGTATGTATGTATATATAATATTTAATATTGTTTTTAAGTAATATTTTGTGTTTAAATAAACTCTTTTATCCTTCTTTTTTGTAAAATCTGCAGCTATTTCCTTTTATATTCTATTCTATCATTATTCTATCTATTTTCTTCTAACTTTGTGTGTTGTAAGTCCAATGAAATGGTCATAATTCTGACGTATACGCTTTACTGGGTCCCGCTTACTGGCTTTCCTACTCACCCCTTGCAGCATCTCTGTAAGCTCTCGTCGGCGGTTGCGGCATTTGGCGGCGGCCAGCTTGTTCCTCTCACGCCTGACCCTCCTCTTCTCCTCTTCTTCTGGAGTGAGCTGAGGCAAAACACGTGTAAGGTAAACAGGCAAGTGATGATGGAGGGCAAAAGAAAACGGTAAATCTTCGATTTCCTTGAACGCTTTATTCCTTTCAGGGTCACGGGAAGGGTAGAACGTACATCTTTGATATAAAATTCACAGAAAATTCCTTTATAATCCTTCGCACGACAAACTCTTCTTCTCAGACGCCTCACCTGTTCGTCCCTCTTGCGCCTGCCTCTAGTGTCTCCGATTGAGCGGATCACCCCTGGCCGAGCCAGAGGGTTGTGGCCCAGTATCCCCGGACCGTTGGTGAGGTGGTGGCCATACGGGTGGGATCGGGAGTACGGGCTGGACATGGAGGTGATGACGGTCGGCTGCACCATCCACTGCAGGTCCTGGCTGGTGGTGATTGCATTGATGGTGGGTATGAAGGCACTGTTGGAGCCAGGCATGTCAATCCTGTACTTCTGCAAAAAAGAATGAAAAAAGGGAAGCAGAAACACGGTTAGCAGGAGGCAGTGGTCACGTCAAAGTGAAATTTTCCAGGGAAGTGGCAACGGTCGACATTCAATTCAGCGCACGACTCTACTCTGAAGTATCCGAGGGGTGCACAACCGAATCACGCCACCATTAACACATCTGCATGTTTCCATATTTCAGGGCTATAATAAGGGTTGAGCCACAGAGGTGCTGTGGACGGAACCCCTGGAGTGGGACAGTGAAACGCGCAGTGAATCAGAAGGAGAGCTCAGTATCCAGGACATTGAGCTTCGCTATAACAACCAGGAGGGGGAAAGGCAGCTGCAAAGTTGTGATACGTGTTTGGACGTGTGTGCGTTTGCACTGATATCATCACATTTATGACTAAAAATAAAATATGATCAAATGATTGCGTGATAATTGCTGGCCAGTTACCGCCAATCTGCGATGGAAAACAGCTGTTTTCCTCCTCCAGACTTCTGTGAATTCTGATTTCTGTTTCAGATTCTCCTTCGACCACGTTATGTGATAATAACCCTAAACAGTATTAAACCGCTTCCCTGGAGCTTAGCGTTAGTCTGTGCGCGTAATGAACGCGCCACATGCCCATATCTCCGTTATATTCCCGACATTCCGTCGGATATCCCGGCAGTCTACTGGAACTTTGTTTATAAGGTGAGTCATATGGGATTTGTCGACCACATGTTCCAGTAAAGGGAGAACAACCACAAGCCAGACATATTCTTTTGGCAAACATGACCAGTGTTACAAATCTTCTTCTTTTTTTTTTAATACATGTAAAAGCTGTTGAGCTCAGGGTTTTTAGACAGAAGACACTTTAAAGGAATAAACTGATAAACCCCCCGTGGCGCTGCGCTGCATTAATAGTCTCCATAAAGCTGAAAAGTCGTGTTCCAGCTCGCTCTCACGCCAAACAGGCAGCTCCAGTGTGATTACAGGGAAGGAGCCCGTTCCCAGGCGCTGGCCAAAAGTCATTTACCGTTTGTTGCGTGAGCGCGTTTCCACAGAAAAGCTGCAGACGACACATGAGTCGGCGGCGAGTAAACAACATTCCTCTTCCCGGATTTATGACCCATTATGTTTGAATATACGGGCACGGGCTGATACTGGCGCGCCGAAGCGCTTGGGATTCATATAAAAAGGGGGAATTGGTCCGTTTGCGTCGGTTTGTGCGGCGTTTCTAGACACATTTACAGTTTTGGGTCGCTTCCTGTTGCCGCTGCGCTCTTCTGAAAAGACATTTGGGCAGAAATCAGACAGCAGCCTCAACATTTGCGGCAGCTGATCCAGTAAAACACACGCTTCGATCTCACCTGTTCAATGACGCACACGGATCGGAAATCTTTACGGCTCCGCCAGATTGCCCACAAGGACCGGATCAGAACTACTGCCGATGAGCGTGACTCGGCTTGTTGTTACAGTCGAAAATCGCTCAGTGGATCTTTCTCATTTAAGTCGCTGGATTTGTGAGGTCGCGAATCTCAGGTGACATGTTGAGATCTGGGCTCAGAACCCAGATTCATATGACCCATATTTACTGCAGCTAACAGCGCTCAAACCCGGCGTGACAGTGTAAACTGCGGGGATCTAAGACTGATTTACCAGAGTGATCAAATCGAGTCCTTATATGCATTTATATATACATTGATCAACGTATGCGCGTCCGAAATCCAGGCGCATTTAAGCACAACACACTGTGTTAGAAGATGATGATGATGATGATGAAGGGTTTTTGGATTTCTAGTAAATATTTACGACTCACGTCTGCTAAAAACAAATGCAATTTGTGTCACTGGGTTCATCTTTCCCCTCCAAGCGACTCGGCGAATCCCGAAATGAAAGCAGATGGGGCCAACATGCACACAGGTGAAAGGTGGCGTGCACAGACACTGGAGATCGGATGAGATGCGATTGTTCGGCGATACCTGGTAGCTTGAGGTAGAGATCGGACTTCCGATCGTGCTGCTGCCACTTGTGAAGGAGTCTGGCTGGACCGGAGAGGTGCTGCTGCCGCGGGACGACGTGTCGAAGTTCCCAGAGTAGTCCTGGTACATGGTCCGGGAAAGGTGGATGTTTCAGCAGGCGCCTCGGACGATTATATGGTTTGAAAAGACTCGCAGGGAAAAAAAAGGCACCGAAAGACTCGAGACTTGACTCGTTAATATGAGATATCCAGAGATTTGGACCGGTCAAAAGTGCAACTACGCTTCTCCTAAGTAACCTAAAACGCCCCACGCATATTAGCAATTACAATAGTTGGGCGTTAGCTCTACTTAAATATTTGTTATTGCGCCTTTATTAGACTTACAGTCCACAACAGACCTGCCAGGTGGGTAATCTTTAACCCAACGCCAGTAGTACACCTTCAGATCCAGTCGAGACAAGTTAACCTGTCGTTATCGGAGTGACTCACGCACTAAAACATTCACTATAAATGCGATTCCCTCGCTACTCTCAGTATTTTCCGTCGCCTTGTTTTCTTCACATTCTACTCTGCATTCGGCTGTTCACGGAACAATTCGTACTTTTTTTCTTTCCTTTCCACCACACTTCCTAGAGATGACTCACTTCAATGGCACTATGAAGAACTGCAACGGCTTTTCAACTCCGACGACAGCACGTACGTCACGCCAGGGCGTTGCGACTTCTTCCAGGGAGGGGTTGTTCCTGGGTAAGGCCGAACGGGAGACGGCTCCGCTGCGGCCATGCTGCTTCCAGAGGCTTGCGTAGATTTCGCGGACGACTTGAGATCCCGTAAATGATGTGAAAATGGCCCCGGAGAGGTGTATTTTCGAGGCGGACGTCAGTCGCTACCGAGGACTTCACTGTTTGCTCGACTTGCTTTGGTCCATTGACGCATGTTTCCTAAAATGGGCAGTTGCGTCAGCGAGCGCGTGCGGGTTTCCTTGGTAAAGGAAGCGTCAGACACTGGAGGGATTCCCTCCCCTCGCGCGCTGCGCTCCGGTGTCGGAACTGTTTGCGCACAGGTCTATGTCCGGTTAGTCACCAGCGCTGGAAAGGTGCGTTATAAAGAGAGACACCGTTCCGATGGGTGCACGTACATGAGGGGAGAACCAGTAGGAGAAAGAATAGGCTTTGAACTTTTCACGCAGGACTCCAACTCTTTCATTCAGCCGCGTTGGCGCTGAAAAACGTACAAAAAAGACGGTTAAAGTTCCCCCTACGTTACAGTGACCAGAGTCGCGCATATAATGCGGTTTTTTGCGCCACTACTCAATGGGGGGAGAGTGGCACAGCGCGCAAACTCGCGACCCGAAATATACCGTGCGTCCGTCGTGTTTGGACTTGGCGCGGTCTAAATCCGAGTCAAAGTGGCTCCTGCTGCGAATGAGTCTCGCAGAAATGTGGGTTAGTCGTAATTCGGACGCACTTGAACAGGGCGCAGCGCCCAGACTGCGGCGCGTTACTGAAATGGCGCATTAAGCGTAATCCAATCCGCTATGGTTCCAATTTAAACTGTGTCACTCCCGATGGTTATGCACTTTTAAATATGTCTTAGTGACTTTTGAATTTATACTATTTTTGTGTTAACATATTTATTTATTGCCACGAATCACTTTTAAAGACGTAACTTGCTAGTTGCATCGAGGAACAACAAGATCGAATAAAGATTTAACGCTCCTCGATAAACGTCTCTGATCACCGTTTCCAGGGTTGTTATTTCATCCCAGCCGATCATCGCTGCGCTTCGAAGTTGTGGTCACACGGTTGTGAGACAGAACAAATATTTAAATAAAGTTCATGTTAATTACATTAATCAGTGCTTAATTTTTATCCTTGCCACCGGCACTGCGTTTTTTTTAAGGGTTGCGGTGTTGCTAAGCGACGAGTCTTCTAAAATCTAATCTGCCCCACTCATGTAGATAATTGATCTTGAAATATAATGTGAGTTACCATCAAAATCTGAATAAATCCAGGTAGGACTCGGCTCTGTTCTTATGTGCTTGTAGTTTTCATATTTAAGTACATAATGAGGTATCAGACGAGGGGAGGATGGA